>NW_027617508.1:0-113000 GCF_964187855.1 Myxine glutinosa | reverse complement strand
TTACTAGTAGAGCCGCCAAATGTTTTGCACTCTCAGGGTGAGGTTCTATGCCATTACGGTCCAAAGATGGCTCTAAGGTACAATTGAAATCACCAGCTAGGCCGACAAGACCACCAAAATCAATTTGGGCTAAACAATTATCAAGAAGGGAAAAAAATTCTTTTCTTTGAGAAGGGTCACTTGGGACATAGGCATTCAACAATGTGATCTTATGGCCTCCATAAGAAAAAACAACAAAGGCCAAATGACCTCGCCTGACTTCATGAAATGCTATTTGGCTGGATGAGATTCCTGGTCGAAACCAGAAAGCGACTCCAGCTCTAGGACAATCAAATGAACTGAAAAACCAAGAACCTCTTATTGTATTCTGCCATTCGGCTGAACAGGTATCCCCACAACGTACATCTTGCAGAAAGGCGATGTCTACATGCCTTTGCTCCAATAATACCCGTAAATGTGTCTTCCGTATAGGGGCACGGCCCCCGTTTATGTTTATACTCGCAATAGATAAAACCATAACGAGTTTTAAGACTTTATCAAGTGGCAGATCATCGAAGTTCTTTCCTTGCTACGGAAACAAATTTTTTCAGTCTGTACACCTGCGACTCGTTAGCACCATAGGCTGTCGGATCGCTTATGATGCGAGATGCAGTGACTTGGAACTTGTCCAATTGTGGGAAAAAATCAACAAGTTTTATCTTTTTCCGAAAAGTATTATGAAGGAATTTAATTACTTCGGTAGGAGAGGGGGCATCTAAGTCCTCGCAGTCCTGTGAATCCCCAGCTGCACCCCCTATCTCATTAGGATCCAAACTCGAACACGTGTCGTCCGAATCGCACGACTCCTGCTCGATAACGCGGTCCTTTACCTGTACAGGTGCATCGGACACTGGCATTGGCTTAACGAAAATCAATTCGTCAGGTAACGGATCATTCTCCGCAACCTTAGTTACCTCTTCAGAGGTTTCTGGAGTACCAGGTACACCTATTGTTTGACTGCCATGCCTAAGCTCATCATTTACTGATGTACAGTCTGCAGAAGGTTTACCTCCACTTGGAGCATCACCTGACAAGACGTGTTGCTGCTCCATAGCCTCCTCCTCACCAGGAGGAGGAGGACCGGACTCAGCACCGAGGAGGTTCGGACTACCCTCATTCCTATTGAGTGAGACCCTCTTCACAGCGACTGCTTCAGCATATGAAACAGGCTCGACTGTACCTGAACCTTGGTGCCTTCGTTTTCCTCGTGTAACAACACAAAAGCCGCTCGTATCCTCGGTTTGATTTTCAGCAGTTTCACCTGGCTCTGTGGGAGCCTCGTTACCTGGCACAGGTTCACTTTCCTTTTCAGACTCCCCCCTTGGCTGTTCGGGCACGCTACTGGGACATTCGTTTTTAACATGTCCGTGCTGACCACATTTAAAACATACCAAGGTCTGTGACGTAGCAAACACCCGGTATGTATAGTCGTCGTGTTTAATTTTCAACATCACCTCCAAATTGCGAATTCCCGGCTTTAAAATAATAAATAATTGACGCCTGAAGGACAGGACATGTTTTATCTGCTGATCCTTAAATCGAACAGGAATGAAAGTTATTTTCGACACGACGTTACCATACTGCTCCAAAGCAGTCTTAATCTGCTCGTGTCGGATAAAAGGCGGAATATTAGACACAATCACTTTCACCGAAGGTGCATCCAACGGTGAAACAAACACGAAGATATCCGGCTCGACAGTCAAACCGGTTTCGACGAGCTGCGTCACCATTTCCTCTTTCGAGACGAAGATGACGACGCGCTGATTCATCCTCGAAGCAGCAATTACATTGTGCGTACCGATACATTTACCGACACACAACACGATCTGCTCCACCGTCACCTCGGAAGGTGGTGTGCACGACAAACCATTTTTCCGACTCAACTTTTCCAAACCGGAAAAATCCTCGATGTTCGCCATGGCCACGGGCGTGGGGAAACACTCGATACCGTGAAGCAAACAAGCAACGCGGGATCGAGTGCGCTCTCTCACTCTCAAACTCGCAAGAAATGAAACGTATAGATAAAAGAGTAAAGAACAGAGCGGGAGAAAGGCGGCGCTACCACACGGCGTGCACCACGAGAAACGCCGCGCAGCAACGTTCTCTGATTACACACGTGCGGCCGCACCTGAGAGAGAGAGAGAGAGAGAGAGAGAGAGAGAGAGAGAGAGAGAGAGAGAGAGAATCAGAAACTGGAAACTTCTGGTATACACAGAAAATAAACCGTAGCTAATCACAGTCTTGCACCCTGAGTTTCAGTGTAATTTACATTTTTACAGGAGAGAAAAAAATAGAAAAAACTTTTCTTTTCGCACTTGTGTTAGTGTTGAAAAACCACTTTTCGCACTTGTGTTGGTGCAGGAAACCACTTTTGCACTTGTATTGGTGTGGAAAAAACACTTTTTGCACTTGTGATAGTGTTGAAAAACCACTTTTCGCACTTTTGTCAGTGTTGAAAAACAACTTTTCGCACTTGTGTTGGTGCAGGAAACCACTTTTGCACTTGTATTAGTGTGGAAAAACCACTTTTTGCACTTGTGCTAGTGTTGAAAAACCACTTTTTGCACTTGTGTTAGTGTTGAAAAACCACTTTTTGCACCTGTGTTAGTGTTGAAAAACCACTTTTTGCACTTATGTTGGTGCAGGAAACCACTTTTGCACTTGTATTAGTGTGGAAAAACCACTTTTCGCACGTGTGTTAGTGTTGAAAAACCACTTTTTGCACTAGTGTTAGTGTTGAAAAACCACTTTGCGCACTTGTGTTGGTGCAGGAAACCACTTTTGCACTTGTATTAGTGTGGAAAAAACACGTTTTGCACTTGTGATATTGTTGAAAAACCACTTTTCTCACTTGTGTTGGTGCAGGAAACCGCTTTTGCACTTGTATTAGTGTGGAAAAACCACTTTTGCACTTGTATTATTGTTGAAAACCACTTTTCGCACTTGTGTTAGTGTGGAAAAACCACTTTTCGCACTTGTGTTAGTGTTGAAAAAACACTTTTCACACTTGTGTTAGTGTTGAAAAACAACTTTTCGCACTTGTGTTAGTGTTGAAAATCCACTTTTCGCACTTGTGTTGGTGCAGGAAACCACTTTTGCACTTGTATTAGTGTGGAAAAACCACTTTTTGCACTTGTGTTAGTGTTGAAAAACCACTTTTTGCATTTGTGTTAGTGTTGAAAAAACACTTTTTGCACTTGTGATAGTGTTGAAAAACCACTTTTCGCACTTGTGTTGGTGCAGGAAACCACTTTTGCACTTGTATTAGTGTGGAAAAAACACTTTTTGCAGTTGTGATAGTGTTGAAAAACCACTTGTCGCACTTGTGTTGGTGCAGGAAACCACCTTTGCACTTGTATTAGTGTGGAAAAAACACTTTTCGCACTTGTGTTAGTGTTGAAAAAGCACTTTTCGCACTTGTGTTAGTGTTGAAAAACCACTTTTTGCACTTATGTTGGTGCAGGAAACCACATTTGCACTTGTATTAGTGTCGAAAAACCACTTTTCGCACTTGTGTTAGTGTTGAAAAACCACTTTTCGCACTTATGTTAGTGTTGAAAAACCACTTTTCGCACTTGTGTTGGTGCAGCTAACCACTTTTGCACTTGTATTAGTGTGGAAAAAACACTTTTTGCACTTGTGATAGTGTTGAAAAACCACTTTTCGCACTTGTGTTAGTGTTGAAAAACCACTTTTCGCACTTGTGTTGGTGCAGGAAACCACTTTTGCACTTGTATTAGTGTGGAAAAACCACTTTTCGCACTTGTGTTAGTGTGGAAAAACCACTTTTCGCACTTGTGTTAGTGTTGAAAAAACACTTTTCGCACTTGTGTTAGTGTAGAAAAACCACTTTTCGCACTTGTGTTGGTGCAGGAAACCGCTTTTGCACTTGTATTAGTGTGGAAAAACCACTTTTGCACTTGTGTTAGTGTTGAAAAACCACTTTTCACACTTCTGTTGGTGCAGGAAACCACTTTTGCACTTGTATTAGTGTGGAAAAAAACACTTTTTGCACTTGTGATAGTGTTGAGAAACCACTTTTCGCACTTGTGTTAGTGTTGAAAAACCACTTTTTGCACTTGTGTTAGTGTTGAAAAACCACTTTTCACACTTGTGTTGGTGCAGGAAACCACTTTTGCACTTGTATTAGTGTGGAAAAAACACTTTTTGCGCTTGTGATATTGTTGAAAAACCACTTTTCGCACTTGTGTTAGTGTTGAAAAACCACTTTTTGCACTTGTGTTAGTGTTGAAAAACCACTTTTCGCACTTGTGTTAGTGTTGAAAAACCACTTTTTGCACTTGTGTTGGTGCAGGAAACCACTTTTGCACTTGTATTAGTGTGGAAAAACCACTTTTCGCACTTGTGTTAGTGTTGAAAAACCACTTTTCGCACTTGTGTTAGTGTTGAAAAAACACTTTTCGCACCTGTGTTAGTGTTGAAAAACCACTTTTCGCACTTGTGTTGGTGCAGGAAACCACTTTTGCACTTGTATTAGTGTGGAAAAACCACTTTTCGCACTTGTGTTAGTGTTGAAAAACCACTTTTCGCACTTGTGTTAGTGTTGAAAAACCAATTTTCGCACTTCTGTTCGTGTTGAAAAACCACTTTTCGCACTTGTGTTGGTGCAGGAAACCACTTTTGCACTTGTATTAGTGTGGAAAAACCACTTTTCGCACTTGTGTTAGTGTTGAAAAACCACTTTTCGCACTTGTGTTAGTGTTGAAAAAACACATTTTGCACTTGTGTTAGTGTTGAAAAACCACTTTTCGCACTTATGTTAGTGTTGAAAAACCACTTTTCGCACTTGTGTTGGTGCAGGAAACCACTTTTGCACTTGTATTAGTGTGGAAAAAACACTTTTTGCACTTGTGATAGTGTTGAAAAACCACTTTTCGCACTTGTGTTAGTGTTGAAAAACCACTTTTCGCACTTGTGTTGGTGCAGGAAACCACTTTTCGCACTTGTGTTAGTGTTGAAAAACCACTTTTCGCACTTGTGTTAGTGTTGAAAAACCACTTTTCGCACTTGTGTTAGTGTTGAAAAACCAATTTTCGCACTTGTGTTAGTGTTGAAAAACCACTTTTCGCACTTGTATTGGTGCAGGAAACCACTTTTGCACTTGTATTAGTGTGGAAAAACCACTTTTCGCACTTGTGTTAGTGTTGAAAAACCACTTTTCGCACTTGTGTTAGTGTTGAAAAAACACTTTTTGCACTTGTGTTAGTGTTGAAAAACCACTTTTCGCACTTGTGTTAGTGTTGAAAAACCACTTTTCGCACTTGTTGTTGGTGCAGGAAACCACTTTTGCACTTGTATTAGTGTGGAAAATCCACTTTTCGCACTTGTCAGTGTGGAAAAACCACTTTTCGCACTTATGTTAGTGTTGAAAAACCACTTTTCGCACTTGTGTTGGCGCAGGAAACCACTTTTGCACTTGTATTAGTGTGGAAAAAACACTCTTCGCACTTGTGTTAGTGTTGAAAAACCACTTTTCGCACTTGTGTTAGTGTTGAAAAACCACTTTTCGCACTTGTGTTTTTGCAGGAAACCACTTTTGCACTTGTATTAGTGTGGAAAAAACACTTTTTGCACTTGTGATAGTGTTGAATAACCACTTTTCGCACTTGTTAGTGTTGAAAAACCACTTTTCGCACTTGTGTTTGTGCAGGAAACCACTTTTGCACTTGTATTAGTGTGGAAAAAAACACTTTTCGCACTTGTGTTAGTTTTGAAAAACCAATTTTCGCACTTGTGTTAGTGTTGAAAAACCACTTTTCGCACTTGTGTTAGTGTTGAAAAACCACTTTTCGTACTTGTGTTAGTGTTGAAAAACCATTTTTGCACTTGTGATAGTGTTGAAATACCACTTTTCGCACTTGTGTTGGTGCAGGAAACCACTTTTGCACTTGTATTAGTGTGGAAAAAACACTTTTTGCACTTGTGATAGTGTTGAAAAACCACTTTTCGCACTTGTGTTAGTGTTGAAAAACCACTTTTGGCACTTGTGTTGGTGCAGGAAACCACTTTTGCACTTGTATTAGTGTGGAAAAACCACTTTTGCACTTGTATTAGTGTTGAAAAACCACTTTTTGCACTTGTGTTAGTGTTGCAAAAAACACTTTTTGCACTTGTGATAGTGTTGAAAAACCACTTTTCGCACTTGTGTTAGTGTTGAAAAACCACTTTTGGCACTTGTGTTGGTGCAGGAAACCACTTTTGCACTTGTATTAGTGTGGAAAAAACACTTTTCGCACTTGTGTTAGTGTTGAAAAACCAATTTTCGCACTTGTGTTAGTGTTGAAAAACCACTTTTCGCACTTGTGTTAGTGTTGAAAAACCACTTTTCGTACTTGTGTTAGTGTTGAAAAACCACTTTTTGCACTTGTGATAGTGTTGAAATACCACTTTTCGCACTTGTGTTGGTGCAGGAAACCACTTTTGCACTTGTATTAGTGTGGAAAAAACACTTTTTGCAATTGTGATAGTGTTGAAAAACCACTTTTCGCACTTGTGTTAGTGTTGAAAAACCACTTTTGGCACTTGTGTTGGTGCAGGAAACCACTTTTGCACTTGTATTAGTGTGGAAAAACCACCTATGCACTTGTATTAGTGTGGAAAAAACACTTTTCGCACTTGTGTTAGTGTTGAAAAACCACTTTTCGCACTTGTGTTAGTGTTGAAAAACCACTTTTCGCACTTATGTTGGTGCAGGAAACCACTTTTGCACTTGTATTAGTGTCGAAAAACCACTTTTCGCACTTGTGTTAGTGTTGAAAAACCACTTTTCGCACTTGTGTTAGTGTTGAAAAACCACTTATCGCACTTATGTTGGTGCAGCTAACCACTTTTGCACTTGTATTAGTGTGGAAAAAACACTTCGCACTTGTGTTAGTGTTGAAAAACGACTTTTCACACTTGTGTTAGTGTTGAAAAAACCACTTTTCGCACTTGTGTTAGTGTTGAAAAACCACTTTTCGCACTTGTGTTGGTGCAGGAAACCACTTTTGCACTTGTATTAGTGTGGAAAAACCACTTTTCGCACGTGTGTTAGTGTTGAAAAACCACTTTTTGCACTTGTGTTAGTGTTGAAAAACCACTTTTCGCACTTGTGTTGGTGCAGGAAACCACTTTTGCACTTGTATTAGTGTGGAAAAAACACTTTTTGCACTTGTGATATTGTTGAAAAACCACTTTTCGCACTTGTGTCAGTGTAGAAAAACCACTTTTCTCACTTGTGTTGGTGCAGGAAACCGCTTTTGCACTTGTATTAGTGTGGAAAAACCACTTTTGCACTTGTATTAGTGTTGAAAACCACTTTTCGCACTTGTGTTAGTGTGGAAAAACCACTTTTCGCACTTGTGTTAGTGTTGAAAAAACACTTCTCGCACTTGTGTTAGTGTTGAAAAACCACTTTTTGCACTTGTGTTAGTGTTGAAAAACCACTTTTCGCACTTGTGTTGGTGCAGGAAACCACTTTTGCACTTGTATTCGTGTGGAAAAACCACTTTTCGCACTTGTGTTAGTGTTGAAAAACCACTTTTTGCATTTGTGTTAGTGTTGAAAAACCACTTTTTGCACTTGTGATAGTGTTGAAAAACCACTTTTCGCACTTGTGTTGGTGCAGGAAACCACTTTTGCACTTGTATTAGTGTGGAAAAACACTTTTTGCACTTGTGATAGTGTTGAAAAACCACTTGTCGCACTTGTGTTGGTGCAGGAAACCACTTTTGCACTTGTATTAGTGTTGAAAAACCACTTTTCGCACTTATGTTAGTGTTGAAAAACCACTTTTCGCACTTGTGTTGGTGCAGCTAACCACTTTTGCACTTGTATTAGTGTGGAAAAAACACTTTTTGCACTTGTGATAGTGTTGAAAAACCACTTTTCGCACTTGTGTTAGTGTTGAAAAACCACTTTTCGCACTTGTGTTGGTGCAGGAAACCGCTTTTGCACTTGTATTAGTGTGGAAAAACCACTTTTGCACTTGTATTAGTGTTGAAAAACCACTTTTCGCACTTGTGTTAGTGTTGAAAAAACACTTTTTGCACTTGTTAGTGTTGAAAAACCACTTTTCGCACTTGTGTTGGTGCAGGAAACCACTTTTGCACTTGTATTAGTGTGGAAAAACCACTTTTCGCACTTGTGTTAGTGTTGAAAAACCACTTTTCGCACTTGTGTTAGTGTTGAAAAAACACTTTTCGCACCTGTGTTAGTGTTGAAAAACCACTTTTCGCACTTGTGTTGGTGCAGGAAACCACTTTTGCACTTGTATTAGTGTTGAAAAACCACTTTTCGCACTTGTGTTAGTGTTGAAAAAACACTGTTCGCACTTGTGTTAGTGTTGAAAAACCACTTTTCGCACTTGTGTTAGTGTTGAAAAACCACTTTTCGCACTTGTGTTGGTGCAGGAAACCACTTTTGCACTTGTATTAGTGTGGAAAATCCACTTTTCGCACTTGTCAGTGTGGAAAAACCACTTTTCGCACTTATGTTAGTGTTGAAAAACCACTTTTCGCACTTGTGTTGGCACAGGAAACCACTTTTGCACTTGTATTAGTGTGGAAAAAACACTCTTCGCACGTGTGTTAGTGTTGAAAAACCACTTTTTGCACTTGTGTTAGTGTTGAAAAACCACTTTTCGCACTTGTGTTGGTGCAGGAAACCACTTTTGCACTTGTATTAGTGTGGAAAAACCACTTTTCGCACTTGTGTTAGTGTTGAAAAACCACTTTTTGCACTTGTGTTAGTGTTGAAAAACCACTTTTTGCACTTGTGTTAGTGTTGAAAAACCACTTTTTGCACTTATGTTGGTGCAGGAAACCACTTTTGCACTTGTATTAGTGTGGAAAAACCACTTTTCGCACGTGTGTTAGTGTTGAAAAACCACTTTTTGCACTTGTGTTAGTGTTGAAAAACCACTTTTCGCACTTGTGTTGGTGCAGGAAACCACTTTTGCACTTGTATTAGTGTGGAAAAAACACTTTTTGCACTTGTGATATTGTTGAAAAACCACTTTTCGCACTTGTGTCAGTGTAGAAAAACCACTTTTCTCACTTGTGTTGGTGCAGGAAACCGCTTTTGCACTTGTATTAGTGTGGAAAAACCACTTTTGCACTTGTATTAGTGTTGAAAACCACTTTTCGCACTTGTGTTAGTGTGGAAAAACCACTTTTCGCACTTGTGTTAGTGTTGAAAAAACACTTTTCGCACTTGTGTTAGTGTTGAAAAACCACTTTTTGCACTTGTGTTAGTGTTGAAAAACCACTTTTCGCACTTGTGTTGGTGCAGGAAACCACTTTTGCACTTGTATTCGTGTGGAAAAACCACTTTTCGCACTTGTGTTAGTGTTGAAAAACCACTTTTTGCATTTGTGTTAGTGTTGAAAAACCACTTTTTGCACTTGTGATAGTGTTGAAAAACCACTTTTCGCACTTGTGTTGGTGCAGGAAACCACTTTTGCACTTGTATTAGTGTGGAAAAACACTTTTTGCACTTGTGATAGTGTTGAAAAACCACTTGTCGCACTTGTGTTGGTGCAGGAAACCATTTTTGCACTTGCATTAGTGTCGAAAAACCACTTTTCGCACTTGTGTTAGTGTTGAAAAACCACTTTTCGCACTTGTGTTAGTGTTGAAAAACCACTTTTCGCACTTATGTTAGTGTTGAAAAACCACTTTTCGCACTTGTGTTGGTGCAGCTAACCACTTTTGCACTTGTATTAGTGTGGAAAAAACACTTTTTGCACTTGTGATAGTGTTGAAAAACCACTTTTCGCACTTGTGTTAGTGTTGAAAAACCACTTTTCGCACTTGTGTTGGTGCAGGAAACCGCTTTTGCACTTGTATTAGTGTGGAAAAACCACTTTTGCACTTGTATTAGTGTTGAAAAACCACTTTTCGCACTTGTGTTAGTGTTGAAAAAACACTTTTTGCACTTGTTAGTGTTGAAAAACCACTTTTCGCACTTGTGTTGGTGCAGGAAACCACTTTTGCACTTGTATTAGTGTGGAAAAACCACTTTTCGCACTTGTGTTAGTGTTGAAAAACCACTTTTCGCACTTGTGTTAGTGTTGAAAAAACACTTTTCGCACCTGTGTTAGTGTTGAAAACCACTTTTCGCACTTGTGTTGGTGCAGGAAACCACTTTTGCACTTGTATTAGTGTTGAAAAACCAATTTTCGCACTTGTGTTAGTGTTGAAAAACCACTTTTCGCACTTGTGTTGGTGCAGGAAACCACTTTTGCACTTGTATTAGTGTGGAAAAACCACTTTTCGCACTTGTGTTAGTGTTGAAAAACCACTTTTCGCACTTGTGTTAGTGTTGAAAAAACACATTTTGCACTTGTGTTAGTGTTGAAAAACCACTTTTCGCACTTATGTTAGTGTTGAAAAACCACTTTTCGCACTTGTGTTGGTGCAGGAAACCACTTTTGCACTTGTATTAGTGTGGAAAAAACACTTTTTGCACTTGTGATAGTGTTGAAAAACCACTTTTCGCACTTGTGTTGGTGTTGAAAAACCACTTTTCGCACTTGTGTTGGTGCAGGAAACCACTTTTCGCACTTGTGTTAGTGTTGAAAAACCACTTTTCGCACTTGTGTTAGTGTTGAAAAACCAATTTTCGCACTTGTGTTAGTGTTGAAAAACCACTTTTCGCACTTGTATTGGTGCAGGAAACCACTTTTGCACTTGTATTAGTTTGGAAAAACCACTTTTCGCACTTGTGTTAGTGTTGAAAAACCACTTTTCGCACTTGTGTTAGTGTTGAAAAAACACTGTTCGCACTTGTGTTAGTGTTGAAAAACCACTTTTCGCACTTGTGTTGGTGCAGGAAACCACTTTTGCACTTGTATTGGTGTGGAAAATCCACTTTTCGCACTTGTCAGTGCGGAAAAAACCACTTTTCGCACTTATGTTAGTGTTGAAAAACCACTTTTCGCATTTGTGTTGGCGCAGGAAACCACTTTTGCACTTGTATTAGTGTGGAAAAAACACTCTTCGCACTTGTGTTAGTGTTGAAAAACCACTTTTCGCACTTGTGTTAGTGTTGAAAAACCACTTTTCGCACCTGTGTTTTTGCAGGAAACCACTTTTGCACTTGTATTAGTGTGGAAAAAACACTTTTTGCACTTGTGATAGTGTTGAATAACCACTTTTCGCACTTGTTAGTGTTGAAAAACCACTTTTCGCACTTGTGTTGGTGCAGGAAACCACTTTTGCACTTGTATTAGTGTGGAAAAAACACTTTTCGCACTTGTGTTAGTGTTGAAAAACCAATTTTCGCACTTGTGTTAGTGTTGAAAAACCACTTTTCGCACTTGTGTTAGTGTTGAAAAACCACTTTTCGCACTTGTGTTAGTGTTGAAAAACCACTTTTCGTACTTGTGTTAGTGTTGAAAAACCACTTTTTGCACTTGTGATAGTGTTGAAATACCACTTTTCGCACTTGTGTTGGTGCAGGAAACCACTTTTGCACTTGGATTAGTGTAGAAAAACACTTTTTGCACTTGTGATAGTGTTGAAAAACCACTTTTCGCACTTGTGTTAGTGTTGAAAAACCACTTTTGGCACTTGTGTTGGTGCAGGAAACCACTTTTGCACTTGTATTAGTGTGGAAAAACCACTTTTGCACTCGTATTAGTGTTGAAAAACCACTTTTTGCACTTGTGTTAGTGTTGAAAAACCACTTTTTGCACTTATGTTGGTGCAGGAAACCACTTTTGCACTTGTATTAGTGTGGAAAACCACTTTTCGCACTTGTGTTAGTGTGGAAAAACCACTTTTCGCACTTGTGTTAGTGTTGAAAAACCTCTTGTCGCACTTGTGTTGGTGCAGGAAACCACCTTTGCACTTGTATTAGTGTGGAAAAAACACTTTTCGCACTTGTGTTAGTGTGGAAAAACCACTTTTCGCACTTGTGATAGTGTTGAAAAACCACTTGTCGCACTTGTGTTGGTGCAGGAAACCACCTTTGCACTTGTATTAGTGTGGAAAAAACACTTTTCGCACTTGTGTTAGTGTTGAAAAACCACTTTTCGCACTTGTGTTAGTGTTGAAAAACCACTTTTCGCACTTATGTTGGTGCAGGAAACCACTTTTGCACTTGTATTAGTGTCGAAAAACCACTTTTCGCACTCGTGTTAGTGTTGAAAAACCACTTTTCGCACTTGTATTAGTGTTGAAAAACCACTTTTCGCACTTATGTTGGTGCAGCTAACCACTTTTGCACTTGTATTAGTGTGGAAAAAACACCGCACTTGTGTTAGTGTTGAAAAACGACTTTTCGCACTTGTGTTAGTGTTGAAAAACCACTTTTCGCACTTGTGTTAGTGTTGAAAAACCACTTTTCGCACTTGTGTTGGTGCAGGAAACCACTTTTGCACTTGTATTAGTGTGGAAAAACCACTTTTCGCACTTGTGTTAGTGTTGGAAAACCACTTTTCGCACTTGTGTTAGTGTTGAAAAACCACTTTTCGCACTTGTGTTGGTGCAGGAAACCACTTTTGCACTTGTATTAGTGTGGAAAAAACACTTTTTGCACTTGTGATAGTGTTGAAAAACCACTTTTCGCACTTGTGTTAGTGTTGAAAAACCACTTTTCGCACTTGTGTTGGTGCAGGAAACCACTTCTGCACTTGTATTAGTGTGGAAAAAACACTTTTTGCACTTGTGATATTGTTGAAAAACCACTTTTCGCACTTGTGTCAGTGTAGAAAAACCACTTTTCTCACTTGTGTTGGTGCAGGAAACCGCTTTTGCACTTGTATTAGTGTGGAAAAACCACTTTTGCACTTGTATTAGTGTTGAAAACCACTTTTCGCACTTGTGTTAGTGTGGAAAAACCACTTTTCGCACTTGTGTTAGTGTTGAAAAAACACTTTTCGCACTTGTGTTAGTGTTGAAAAACCACTTTTTGCACTTGTGTTAGTGTTGAAAAACCACTTTTCGCACTTGTGTTGGTGCAGGAAACCACTTTTGCACTTGTATTAGTGTGGAAAAACCACTTTTCGCACTTGTGTTAGTGTTGAAAAACCACTTTTTGCATTTGTGTTAGTGTTGAAAAACCACTTTTTGCACTTGTGATAGTGTTGAAAAACCACTTTTCGCACTTGTGTTGGTGCAGGAAACCACTTTTTCACTTGTATTAGTGTGGAAAAAACACTTTTTGCACTTGTGATAGTGTTGAAAAACCACTTGTCGCACTTGTGTTGGTGCAGGAAACCACTTTTGCACTTGTATTAGTGTCGAAAAACCACTTTTCGCACTTGTGTTAGTGTTGAAAAACCACTTTTCGCACTTGTGTTAGTGTTGAAAAACCACTTTTCGCACTTATGTTAGTGTTGAAAAACCACTTTTCGCACTTGTGTTGGTGCAGCTAACCACTTTTGCACTTGTATTAGTGTGGAAAAAACACTTTTTGCACTTGTGATAGTGTTGAAAAACCACTTTTCGCACTTGTGTTAGTGTTGAAAAACCACTTTTCGCACTTGTGTTGGTGCAGGAAACCGCTTTTGCACTTGTATTAGTGTGGAAAAACCACTTTTGCACTTGTATTAGTGTTGAAAAACCACTTTTCGCACTTGTGTTAGTGTTGAAAAAACACTTTTTGCACTTGTGTTGGTGCAGGAAACCACTTTTGCACTTGTATTAGTGTGGAAAAAACACTTTTTGCACTTGTGATAGTGTTGAAAAACCACTTTTCGCACTTGTGTTAGTGTTGAAAAACCACTTTTCGCACTTGTGTTAGTGTTGAAAAACCACTTTTCGCACTTGTGTTAGTGTTGAAAAACCACTTTTCGCACTTGTGTTAGTGTTGAAAAACCACTTTTCGCACTTGTGTTGGTGCAGGAAACCACTTTTGCATTTGTATTAGTGTGGAAAAACCACTTTTCGCACTTGTGTTAGTGTTGAAAAAACACTTTTCGCACTTGTGTTAGTGTTGAAAAACCACTTTTCGCACTTGTGTTAGTGTTGAAAAACCACTTTTCGCACTTGTGTTGGTGCAGGAAACCACTTTTGCACTTGTATTAGTGTGGAAAAACCACTTTCCACACTTGTGTTAGTGTTGAAAAACCACTTTTCGCACTTTTGTTAGTGTTGAAAAACCACTTTTCGCACTTGTGTTAGTGTTGAAAAACCACTTTTCGCACTTGTGTTAGTGTTGAAAAACCACTTTTCGCACTTGTGTTGGTGCAGGAAACCACTTTTGCACTTGTATTAGTGTGGAAAAACCACTTTTCGCACTTGTGTTAATGTTGAAAAACCACTTTTCATACTTGTGTTAGTGTTGAAAAAATACTTTTTGCACTTGTGTTAGTGTTGAAAAACCACTTTTCGCACTTGTGTTAGTGTTGAAAAACCACTTGTTGCACTTGTGTTGGTGCAGGAAACCACTTTTGCACTTGTATTAGTGTGGAAAAACCACTTTTCGCACTTGTATTAGTGTGGAAAAAACCACTTTTCGCACTTGTGTTAGTGTTGAAAAAACACTTTTCGCACTTGTGTTAGTGTTGAAAAACCACTTTTCGCACTTGAGTTAGTGTTGAAAAACCACTTTTCGCACTTGTGTTAGTGTTGAAAAACCACTTTTCGCACATGTGTTGGTGCAGGAAACCAGTTTTGCACTTGTATTAGTGTGGAAAAACCACTTTTCGCACTTGTGTTCGTGTTGAAAAACCACTTTTCGCACTTGTGTTAGTGTTGAAAAACCACTTTTCGCACTTGTGTTAGTGTGGAAAAACCACTTTTCGCACTTGTGTTAGTGTTGAAAAAACACTTTTCGCACTTGTGTTAGTGTTGAAAAACCACTTTTCGCACTTGTGTTAGTGTTGAAAAACCACTTTTCGCACTCTTGTGTTGGTGCAGGAAACCACTTTTGCACTTGTATTAGTGTGGAAAAACCACTTGTCGCACTTGTGTTAGTGTTGAAAAACCACTTTTCGCACTTGTGATAGTGTTTTAAAACCACTTTTCGCACTTGTGTTAGTGTTGAAAAACCACTTTTCGTACTTGTGTTAGTGTTGAAAAACCACTTTTTGCACTTGTGATAGTGTTGAAATACCACTTTTCGCACTTGTGTTGGTGCAGGAAACCACTTTTGCACTTGGATTAGTGTAGAAAAAACACTTTTTGCACTTGTGATAGTGTTGAAAAACCACTTTTCGCACTTGTGTTAGTGTTGAAAAACCACTTTTGGCACTTGTGTTGGTGCAGGAAACCACTTTTGCACTTGTATTAGTGTGGAAAAACCACTTTTGCACTCGTATTAGTGTTGAAAAACCACTTTTTGCACTTGTGTTAGTGTTGAAAAACCACTTTTTGCACTTATGTTGGTGCAGGAAACCACTTTTGCACTTGTATTAGTGTGGAAAACCACTTTTCGCACTTGTGTTAGTGTGGAAAAACCACTTTTCGCACTTGTGTTAGTGTTGAAAAACCTCTTGTCGCACTTGTGTTGGTGCAGGAAACCACTTTTCGCACTTGTGTTGGTGCAGGAAACCACTTTTGCACTTGTATTAGTGTGGAAAAAACACTTTTTGCACTTGTGATAGTGTTGAAAAACCACTTGTCGCACTTGTGTTGGTGCAGGAAACCACCTTTGCACTTGTATTAGTGTGGAAAAAACACTTTTCGCACTTGTGTTAGTGTTGAAAAACCACTTTTCGCACTTGTGTTAGTGTTGAAAAACCACTTTTCGCACTTATGTTGGTGCAGGAAACCACTTTTGCACTTGTATTAGTGTCGAAAAACCACTTTTCGCACTCGTGTTAGTGTTGAAAAACCACTTTTCGCACTTGTATTAGTGTTGAAAAACCACTTTTCGCACTTATGTTGGTGCAGCTAACCACTTTTGCACTTGTATTAGTGTGGAAAAAACACCGCACTTGTGTTAGTGTTGAAAAACGACTTTTCGCACTTGTGTTAGTGTTGAAAAACCACTTTTCGCACTTGTGTTAGTGTTGAAAAACCACTTTTCGCACTTGTGTTGGTGCAGGAAACCACTTTTGCACTTGTATTAGTGTGGAAAAAACCACTTTTCGCAGTTGTGTTAGTGTTGGAAAACCACTTTTCGCACTTGTGTTAGTGTTGAAAAACCACTTTTCGCACTTGTGTTGGTGCAGGAAACCACTTTTGCACTTGTATTAGTGTGGAAAAAACACTTTTTGCACTTGTGATAGTGTTGAAAAACCACTTTTCGCACTTGTGTTAGTGTTGAAAAACCACTTTTCGCACTTGTGTTGGTGCAGGAAACCACTTCTGCACTTGTATTAGTGTGGAAAAAACACTTTTTGCACTTGTGATATTGTTGAAAAACCACTTTTCGCACTTGTGTCAGTGTAGAAAAACCACTTTTCTCACTTGTGTTGGTGCAGGAAACCGCTTTTGCACTTGTATTAGTGTGGAAAAACCACTTTTGCACTTGTATTAGTGTTGAAAACCACTTTTCGCACTTGTGTTAGTGTGGAAAAACCACTTTTCGCACTTGTGTTAGTGTTGAAAAAACACTTTTCGCACTTGTGTTAGTGTTGAAAAACCACTTTTTGCACTTGTGTTAGTGTTGAAAAACCACTTTTCGCACTTGTGTTGGTGCAGGAAACCACTTTTGCACTTGTATTAGTGTGGAAAAACCACTTTTCGCACTTGTGTTAGTGTTGAAAAACCACTTTTTGCATTTGTGTTAGTGTTGAAAAAACCACTTTTTGCACTTGTGATAGTGTTGAAAAACCACTTTTCGCACTTGTGTTGGTGCAGGAAACCACTTTTTCACTTGTATTAGTGTGGAAAAAACACTTTTTGCACTTGTGATAG
The DNA here is from genome assembly GCF_964187855.1 of Myxine glutinosa. NCBI lineage: Eukaryota > Metazoa > Chordata > Myxini > Myxiniformes > Myxinidae > Myxine > Myxine glutinosa. The sequence goes on along the minus strand of NW_027617508.1, from coordinate 96,150 downwards.
TGTTGAAAAACCACTTGTCGCACTTGTGTTGGTGCAGGAAACCACTTTTGCACTTGTATTAGTGTCGAAAAACCACTTTTCGCACTTGTGTTAGTGTTGAAAAACCACTTTTCGCACTTGTGTTAGTGTTGAAAAACCACTTTTCGCACTTATGTTAGTGTTGAAAAACCACTTTTCGCACTTGTGTTGGTGCAGCTAACCACTTTTGCACTTGTATTAGTGTGGAAAAAACACTTTTTGCACTTGTGTTAGTGTTGAAAAACCACTTTTCGCACTTGTGTTAGTGTTGAAAAACCACTTTTCGCACTTGTGTTAGTGTTGAAAAACCACTTTTCGCACTTGTGTTGGTGCAGGAAACCACTTTTGCATTTGTATTAGTGTGGAAAAACCACTTTTCGCACTTGTGTTAGTGTTGAAAAAACACTTTTCGCACTTGTGTTAGTGTTGAAAAACCACTTTTCGCACTTGTGTTAGTGTTGAAAAACCACTTTTCGCACTTGTGTTGGTGCAGGAAACCACTTTTGCACTTGTATTAGTGTGGAAAAACCACTTTCCACACTTGTGTTAGTGTTGAAAAACCACTTTTCGCACTTTTGTTAGTGTTGAAAAACCACTTTTCGCACTTGTGTTAGTGTTGAAAAACCACTTTTCGCACTTGTGTTAGTGTTGAAAAACCACTTTTCGCACTTGTGTTGGTGCAGGAAACCACTTTTGCACTTGTATTAGTGTGGAAAAACCACTTTTCGCACTTGTGTTAATGTTGAAAAACCACTTTTCGCACTTGTGTTAGTGTTGAAAAAATACTTTTTGCACTTGTGTTAGTGTTGAAAAACCACTTTTCGCACTTGTGTTAGTGTTGAAAAACCACTTTTCGCACTTGTGTTGGTGCAGGAAACCACTTTTGCACTTGTATTAGTGTGGAAAAACCACTTTTCGCACTTGTATTAGTGTGGAAAAAACCACTTTTCGCACTTGTGTTAGTGTTGAAAAAACACTTTTCGCACTTGTGTTAGTGTTGAAAAACCACTTTTCGCACTTGAGTTAGTGTTGAAAAACCACTTTTCGCACTTGTGTTAGTGTTGAAAAACCACTTTTCGCACATGTGTTGGTGCAGGAAACCAGTTTTGCACTTGTATTAGTGTGGAAAAACCACTTTTCGCACTTGTGTTCGTGTTGAAAAACCACTTTTCGCACTTGTGTTAGTGTTGAATAACCACTTTTCGCACTTGTGTTAGTGTGGAAAAACCACTTTTCGCACTTGTGTTAGTGTTGAAAAAACACTTTTCGCACTTGTGTTAGTGTTGAAAAACCACTTTTCGCACTTGTGTTAGTGTTGAAAAACCACTTTTCGCACTCTTGTGTTGGTGCAGGAAACCACTTTTGCACTTGTATTAGTGTGGAAAAACCACTTGTCGCACTTGTGTTAGTGTTGAAAAACCACTTTTCGCACTTGTGATAGTGTTGTAAAACCACTTTTCGCACTTGTGTTGGTGCAGGAAACCACTTTTATTAGTGTGGAAAAAACACTTTTTGCACTTGTGATAGTGTTGAAAAACCACTTGTCGCACTTGTGTTGGTGCAGGAAACCACTTTTGCACTTGTATTAGTGTGGAAAAAACACTTTTCGCACTTGTGTTAGTGTTGAAAAACCACTTTTCGCACTTATGTTGGTGCAGGAAACCACTTTTGTACTTGTATTAGTGTCGAAAAACCACTTTTCGCACTTGTGTTAGTGTTGAAAAACCACTTTTCGCACTTGTGTTAGTGTTGAAAAACCACTTTTCGCACTTATTTTAGTGTTGAAAAACCTCTTTTCGCACTTGTGTTGGTGCAGGAAACCACTTTTGCACTTGTATTAGTGTGGAAAAAACACTTTTTGCACTTGATAGTGTTGAAAAACCACTTTTTGCACTTGTGTTAGTGTTGAAAAACCACTTTTTGCACTTGTGTTTTTTGCAGGAAACCACTTTTGCACTTGTATTAGTGTGGAAAAAACACTTTTTGACTTGATAGTGTTGAAAAACCACTTTTCGCACTTGTGTTAGTGTTGAAAAACCACTTTTCGCACTTGTGTTAGTGTAGAAAAACCACTTTTCGCATTTGTGTTAGTGTTGAAAAACCACTTTTTGCACTTGTGTTGGTGCAGGAAACCACTTTTGCACTTGTATTAGTGTGGAAAAACCACTTTTCGCAATTGTGTTAGTGTTGAAAAACCACTTTTCGCACCTGTGTTAGTGTTGAAAAACCACTTTTCGCACTTGTGTTGGTGCAGGAAACCACTTTTGCACTTGTATTAGTGTGGAAAAACCACTTTTCGCACTTGTGTTAATGTTGAAAAACCACTTTTCGCACTTGTGTTAGTGTTGAAAAAATACTTTTTGCACTTGTGTTAGTGTTGAAAAACCACTTTTCGCACTTGTGTTAGTGTTGAAAAACCACTTTTCGCACTTGTGTTGGTGCAGGAAACCACTTTTGCACTTGTATTAGTGTGGAAAAACCACTTTTCGCACTTGTATTAGTGTGGAAAAAACCACTTTTCGCACTTGTGTTAGTGTTGAAAAAACACTTTTCGCACTTGTGTTAGTGTTGAAAAACCACTTTTCGCACTTGAGTTAGTGTTGAAAAACCACTTTTCGCACTTGTGTTAGTGTTGAAAAACCACTTTTCGCACATGTGTTGGTGCAGGAAACCAGTTTTGCACTTGTATTAGTGTGGAAAAACCACTTTTCGCACTTGTGTTCGTGTTGAAAAACCACTTTTCGCACTTGTGTTAGTGTTGAATAACCACTTTTCGCACTTGTGTTAGTGTGGAAAAACCACTTTTCGCACTTGTGTTAGTGTTGAAAAAACACTTTTCGCACTTGTGTTAGTGTTGAAAAACCACTTTTCGCACTTGTGTTAGTGTTGAAAAACCACTTTTCGCACTCTTGTGTTGGTGCAGGAAACCACTTTTGCACTTGTATTAGTGTGGAAAAACCACTTGTCGCACTTGTGTTAGTGTTGAAAAACCACTTTTCGCACTTGTGATAGTGTTGTAAAACCACTTTTCGCACTTGTGTTGGTGCAGGAAACCACTTTTATTAGTGTGGAAAAAACACTTTTTGCACTTGTGATAGTGTTGAAAAACCACTTGTCGCACTTGTGTTGGTGCAGGAAACCACTTTTGCACTTGTATTAGTGTGGAAAAAACACTTTTCGCACTTGTGTTAGTGTTGAAAAACCACTTTTCGCACTTATGTTGGTGCAGGAAACCACTTTTGTACTTGTATTAGTGTCGAAAAACCACTTTTCGCACTTGTGTTAGTGTTGAAAAACCACTTTTCGCACTTGTGTTAGTGTTGAAAAACCACTTTTCGCACTTATGTTAGTGTTGAAAAACCTCTTTTCGCACTTGTGTTGGTGCAGGAAACCACTTTTGCACTTGTATTAGTGTGGAAAAAACACTTTTTGCACTTGATAGTGTTGAAAAACCACTTTTTGCACTTGTGTTAGTGTTGAAAAACCACTTTTTGCACTTGTGTTTTTTGCAGGAAACCACTTTTGCACTTGTATTAGTGTGGAAAAAACACTTTTTGACTTGATAGTGTTGAAAAACCACTTTTCGCACTTGTGTTAGTGTTGAAAAACCACTTTTCGCACTTGTGTTAGTGTAGAAAAACCACTTTTCGCATTTGTGTTAGTGTTGAAAAACCACTTTTCGCACTTGTGTTGGTGCAGGAAACCACTTTTGCACTTGTATTAGTGTGGAAAAACCACTTTTCGCAATTGTGTTAGTGTTGAAAAACCACTTTTCGCACCTGTGTTAGTGTTGAAAAACCACTTTTCGCACTTTTGTTGGTGCAGGAAACCACTTTTGCACTTGTATTAGTGTGGAAAAAACACTTTTTGCACTTGTGATCGTGTTGAAAAACCACTTTTCGCACTTGTGTTAGTGTTGAAAAACCACTTTTCGCACTTGTGATAGTGTTGAAAAACCACTTTTTGCACTTGTGTTGGTGCAGGAAACCACTTTTGCATTTGTATTAGTGTGGAAAAACCACTTTTCGCACTTGTGTTAGTGTTGAAAAACCACTTTTCGCACTTGTGTTAGTGTTGAAAAAACACTTTTCGCACTTGTGTTAGTGTTGAAAAACCACTTTGCGCACTTGTGTTAGTGTTGAAAAACCACTTTTCGCACTTGTGTTGGTGCAGGAAACCACTTTTGCACTTGTATTAGTGTGGAAAAACCACTTTTCGCACTTGTGTTAGTGTTGAAAAACCACTTTTCGCACTTGTGTTGGTGCAGGAAACCACTTTTGCACTTGTATTAGTGTGGAAAAACCACTTTTCGCACTTGTGTTAGTGTTGAAAAACCACTTTTCGCACTTGTGTTAGTGTTGAAAAAACACTTTTTGCACTTGTGATAGTGTTGAAAAACCACTTTTCGCACTTGTGTTGTTGCAGGAAACCACTTTTGCACTTGTATTAGTGTGGAAAAAACACTTTTTGCACTTGTGATAGTGTTGAAAAACCACTTTTCGCACTTGTGTTGGTGTTGAAAAACCACTTTTTGCACTTGTGTTAGTGTTGAAAACCACTTTTTGCACTTGTGTTGGTGCAGGAAACCACTTTTGCATTTGTATTAGTGTGGAAAAACCACTTTTCGCACTTGTGTTAGTGTTGAAAAACCACTTTTCGCACTTGTGTTAGTGTTGAAAAAACACTTTTCGCACTTGTGTTAGTGTTGAAAAACCACTTTTCGCACTTGTGTTAGTGTTGAAAAACCACTTTTCGCACTTGTGTTGGTGCAGGAAACCACTTTTGCACTTGTATTAGTGTGGAAAAACCACTTTTCGCACTTGTGTTAGTGTTGAAAAATCACTTTTCGCACTTGTGTTAGTGTTGAAAAACCACTTTTCGCACTTGTGTTGGTGCAGGAAACCACTTTTGCACTTGTATGAGTGTGGAAAAACCACTTTTCGCACTTGTGTTAGTGTTGAAAAACCACTTTTCGCACTTGTGTTAGTGTTGAAAAAACACTTTTTGCGCTTGTGTTAGTGTTGAAAAACCACTTTTCGCACTTGTGTTAGTGTTGAAAAACAACTTTTCGCACTTGTGTTGGTGCAGGAAACCACTTTTGCACTTATATTAGTGTGGAAAAACCACTTTTCGCACTTGTGTTAGTGTGGAAAAACCACTTTTCGCACTTGTGTTAGTGTTGAAAAACCACTTTTCGCACTTGTGTTTTTGCAGGAAACCACTTTTGCACTTGTATTAGTGTGGAAAAAACACTTTTTGCACTTGTGATAGTGTTGAAAAACCACTTTTCGCACTTGTGTTAGTGTTGAAAAACCACTTTTCGCACTTGTGTTGGTGCAGGAAACCACTTTTGCACTTGTATTAGTGTGGAAAAAACACTTTTTGCACTTGTGATAGTGTTGAAAAACCACTTTTCGCACTTGTGTTAGTGTTGAAAAACCACTTTTCGCACTTGTGTTGGTGCAGGAAACCACTTTTGCACTTGTGTTAGTGTTGAAAAACCACTTTTCGCACTTGTGTTGGTGCAGGAAACCACTTTTGCACTTGTATTAATGTGGAAAAACCACTTTTCGCACTTGTGTTAGTGTTGAAAAACCACTTTTCGCACTTGTATTAGTGTAGAAAAACCACTTTTCGCACTTGTGTTAGTGTTGAAAAACCACTTTTCGCACTTGTGTTAGTGTTGAAAAACCACTTTTCGCACTTGTGTTGGTGCAGGAAACCACTTTTGCACTTGGATTAGTGTGGAAAAAACACTTTTTGCACTTGTGATAGTGTTGAAAAACCACTTTTCGCACTTGTGTTGGTGCAGGAAACCGCTTTTGCACTTGTATTAGTGTGGAAAAACCACTTTTGCACTTGTATTGGTGTTGAAAAACCACTTTTCGCACTTGTGTTATTGTGGAAAAACCACTTTTTGCACTTGTGTTAGTGTTGAAAAACCACTTTTTGCACTTGTGTTAGTGTTGAAAAACCACTTTTCGCACTTATGTTGGTGCAGGAAACCACTTTTGTACTTGTATTAGTGTCGAAAAACCACTTTTCGCACTTGTGTTAGTGTTGAAAAACCACTTTTCGCACTTGTGTTAGTGTTGAAAAACCACTTTTCGCACTTATGTTAGTGTTGAAAAACCTCTTTTCGCACTTGTGTTGGTGCAGGAAACCACTTTTGCACTTGTATTAGTGTGTAAAAAACACTTTTTGCACTTGATAGTGTTGAAAAACCACTTTTTGCACTTGTGTTAGTGTTGAAAAACCACTTTTTGCACTTGTGTTTTTTGCAGGAAACCACTTTTGCACTTGTATTAGTGCGGAAAAAACACTTTTTGCACTTGATAGTGTTGAAAAACCACTTTTCGCACTTGTGTTAGTGTTGAAAAACCACTTTTCGCACTTGTGTTAGTGTAGAAAAACCACTTTTCGCATTTGTGTTAGTGTTGAAAAACCACTTTTCGCACTTGTGTTGGTGCAGGAAACCACTTTTGCACTTGTATTAGTGTGGAAAAACCACTTTTCGCAATTGTGTTAGTGTTGAAAAACCACTTTTCGCACTTGTGTTAGTGTTGAAAAACCACTTTTCGCACTTTTGTTGGTGCAGGAAACCACTTTTGCACTTGTATTAGTGTGGAAAAAACACTTTTTGCACTTGTGATCGTGTTGAAAACCACTTTTCGCACTTGTGTTAGTGTTGAAAAACCACTTTTCGCACTTGTGATAGTGTTGAAAAACCACTTTTTGCACTTGTGTTGGTGCAGGAAACCACTTTTGCATTTGTATTAGTGTGGAAAAACCACTTTTCGCACTTGTGTTAGTGTTGAAAAACCACTTTTCGCACTTGTGTTAGTGTTGAAAAAACACTTTTCGCACTTGTGTTAGTGTTGAAAAACCACTTTTCGCACTTGTGTTAGTGTTGAAAAACCACTTTTCGCACTTGTGTTGGTGCAGGAAACCACTTTTGCACTTGTATTAGTGTGGAAAAACCACTTTTCGCACTTGTGTTAGTGTTGAAAAACCACTTTTCGCACTTGTGTTGGTGCAGGAAACCACTTTTGCACTTGTATTAGTGTGGAAAAACCACTTTTCGCACTTGTGTTAGTGTTGAAAAACCACTTTTCGCACTTGTGTTAGTGTTGAAAAAACACTTTTTGCACTTGTGTTAGTGTTGAAAAACCACTTTTCGCACTTGTGTTGGTGCAGGAAACCACTTTTGCACTTGTGTTGGTGTTGAAAAACCACTTTTTGCACTTGTGATAGTGTTGAAAAACCACTTTTCGCACTTGTGTTGGTGTTGAAAAACCACTTTTTGCACTTGTGTTAGTGTTGAAAACCACTTTTTGCACTTGTGTTGGTGCAGGAAACCACTTTTGCATTTGTATTAGTGTGGAAAAACCACTTTTCGCACTTGTGTTAGTGTTGAAAAACCACTTTTCGCACTTGTGTTAGTGTTGAAAAAACACTTTTCGCACTTGTGTTAGTGTTGAAAAACCACTTTTCGCACTTGTGTTAGTGTTGAAAAAACACTGTTCGCACTTGTGTTAGTGTTGAAAAACCACTTTTCGCACTTGTGTTAGTGTTGAAAAACCACTTTTCGCACTTGTGTTGGTGCAGGAAACCACTTTTGCACTTGTATTAGTGTGGAAAATCCACTTTTCGCACTTGTCAGTGCGGAAAAACCACTTTTCGCACTTATGTTAGTGTTGAAAAACCACTTTTCGCACTTGTGTTGGCGCAGGAAACCACTTTTGCACTTGTATTAGTGTGGAAAAAACACTCTTCGCACTTGTGTTAGTGTTGAAAAACCACTTTTCGCACTTGTGTTAGTGTTGAAAAACCACTTTTCGCACTTGTGTTTTTGCAGGAAACCACTTTTGCACTTGTATTAGTGTGGAAAAAACACTTTTTGCACTTGTGATAGTGTTGAATAACCACTTTTCGCACTTGTTAGTGTTGAAAAACCACTTTTCGCACTTGTGTTGGTGCAGGAAACCACTTTTGCACTTGTATTAGTGTGGAAAAAACACTTTTCGCACTTGTGTTAGTGTTGAAAAACCACTTTTCGCACTTGTGTTAGTGTTGAAAAACCACTTTTCGCACTTGTGTTAGTGTTGAAAAACAACTTTTCGTACTTGTGTTAGTGTTGAAAAACGACTTTTCGTACTTGTGTTAGTGTTGAAAAACCACTTTTTGCACTTGTGTTGGTGCAGGAAACCACTTTTGCACTTGTATTAGTGTGGAAAAACCACTTTTCGCACTTGTGTTAGTGTTGAAAAACCACTTTTCGCACTTGTGTTGGTGCAGGAAACCACTTTTGCACTTGTATTAGTGTGGAAAAACCACTTTTCGCACTTGTGTTAGTGTTGAAAAACCACTTTTCGCACTTGTGTTAGTGTTGAAAAAACACTTTTTGCACTTGTGTTAGTGTTGAAAAACCACTTTTCGCACTTGTGTTGGTGCAGGAAACCACTTTTGCACTTGTGTTGGTGTTGAAAAACCACTTTTTGCACTTGTGATAGTGTTGAAAAACCACTTTTCGCACTTGTGTTGGTGTTGAAAAACCACTTTTTTCACTTGTGTTAGTGTTGAAAACCACTTTTTGCACTTGTGTTGGTGCAGGAAACCACTTTTGCATTTGTATTAGTGTGGAAAAACCACTTTTCGCACTTGTGTTAGTGTTGAAAAACCACTTTTCGCACTTGTGTTAGTGTTGAAAAAACACTTTTCGCACTTGTGTTAGTGTTGAAAAACCACTTTTCGCACTTGTGTTAGTGTTGAAAAAACACTGTTCGCACTTGTGTTAGTGTTGAAAAACCACTTTTCGCACTTGTGTTAGTGTTGAAAAACCACTTTTCGCACTTGTGTTGGTGCAGGAAACCACTTTTGCACTTGTATTAGTGTGGAAAATCCACTTTTCGCACTTGTCAGTGCGGAAAAACCACTTTTCGCACTTATGTTAGTGTTGAAAAACCACTTTTCGCACTTGTGTTGGCGCAGGAAACCACTTTTGCACTTGTATTAGTGTGGAAAAAACACTCTTCGCACTTGTGTTATTGTTGAAAAACCACTTTTCGCACTTGTGTTAGTGTTGAAAAACCACTTTTCGCACTTGTGTTAGTGTTGAAAAACCACTTTTCGTACTTGTGTTAGTGTTGAAAAACCACTTTTCGTACTTGTGTTAGTGTTGAAAAACCACTTTTTGCACTTGTGATAGTGTTGAAATACCACTTTTCGCACTTGTGTTGGTGCAGGAAACCACTTTTGCACTTGGATTAGTGTGGAAAAAACACTTTTTGCACTTGTGATAGTGTTGAAAAACCACTTTTCGCACTTGTGTTTGTGTTGAAAAACCACTTTTGGCACTTGTGTTGGTGCAGGAAACCACTTTTGCACTTGTATTAGTGTGGAAAAACCACTTTTCGCACTTGTATTAGTGTGGAAAAAACCACTTTTCGCACTTGTGTTAGTGTTGAAAAAACACTTTTCGCACTTGTGTTAGTGTTGAAAAACCACTTTTCGCACTTGAGTTAGTGTTGAAAAACCACTTTTCGCACTTGTGTTAGTGTTGAAAAACCACTTTTCGCACATGTGTTGGTGCAGGAAACCAGTTTTGCACTTGTATTAGTGTGGAAAAACCACTTTTCGCACTTGTGTTCGTGTTGAAAAACCACTTTTCGCACTTGTGTTAGTGTTGAAAAACCACTTTTCGCACTTGTGTTAGTGTGGAAAAACCACTTTTCGCACTTGTGTTAGTGTTGAAAAAACACTTTTCGCACTTGTGTTAGTGTTGAAAAACCACTTTTCGCACTTGTGTTAGTGTTGAAAAACCACTTTTCGCACTCTTGTGTTGGTGCAGGAAACCACTTTTGCACTTGTATTAGTGTGGAAAAACCACTTTTCGTACTTGTGTTAGTGTTGAAAAACCACTTTTTGCACTTGTGATAGTGTTGAAATACCACTTTTCGCACTTGTGTTGGTGCAGGAAACCACTTTTGCACTTGGATTAGTGTGGAAAAAACACTTTTTGCACTTGTGATAGTGTTGAAAAACCACTTTTCGCACTTGTGTTTGTGTTGAAAAACCACTTTTGGCACTTGTGTTGGTGCAGGAAACCACTTTTGCACTTGTATTAGTGTGGAAAAACCACTTTTGCACTTGTATTAGTGTTGAAAAACCACTTTTTGCACTTGTGTTAGTGTTGAAAAACCACTTTTTGCACTTATGTTGGTGCAGGAAACCACTTTTGCACTTGTATTAGTGTGGAAAACCACTTTTCGCACTTGTGTTAGTGTGGAAAAACCACTTTTCGCACTTGTGTTAGTGTTGAAAAACCTCTTGTCGCACTTGTGTTGGTGCAGGAAACCAATTTTCGCACTTGTGTTGGTGCAGGAAACCACTTTTGCACTTGTATTAGTGTGGAAAAAACACTTTTTGCACTTGTGATAGTGTTGAAAAACCACTTGTCGCACTTGTGTTGGTGCAGGAAACCACCTTTGCACTTGTATTAGTGTGGAAAAAACACTTTTCGCACTTGTGTTAGTGTTGAAAAACCACTTTTCGCACTTGTGTTAGTGTTGAAAAACCACTTTTCGCACTTATGTTGGTGCAGGAAACCACTTTTGCACTTGTATTAGTGTCGAAAAACCACTTTTCGCACTTGTGTTAGTGTTGAAAAACCACTTTTCGCACTTGTATTAGTGTTGAAAAACCACTTTTCGCACTTATGTTGGTGCAGCTAACCACTTTTGCACTTGTATTAGTGTGGAAAAAACACTTCGCACTTGTGTTAGTGTTGAAAAACGACTTTTCGCACTTGTGTTAGTGTTGAAAAACCACTTTTCGCACTTGTGTTAGTGTTGAAAAACCACTTTTCGCACTTGTGTTGGTGCAGGAAACCACTTTTGCACTTGTATTAGTGTGGAAAAACCACTTTTCGCACTTGTGTTAGTGTTGGAAAACCACTTTTCGCACTTGTGTTAGTGTTGAAAAACCACTTTTCGCACTTGTGTTGGTGCAGGAAACCACTTTTGCACTTGTATTAGTGTGGAAAAAACACTTTTTGCACTTGTGATAGTGTTGAAAAACCACTTTTCGCACTTGTGTTAGTGTTGAAAAACCACTTTTCGCACTTGTGTTGGTGCAGGAAACCACTTTTGCACTTGTATTAATGTGGAAAAACCACTTTTCGCACTTGTGTTAGTGTTGAAAAACCACTTTTTGCATTTGTGTTAGTGTTGAAAAACCACTTTTTGCACTTGTGATAGTGTTGAAAAACCACTTTTCGCACTTGTGTTGGTGCAGGAAACCACTTTTGCACTTGTATTAGTGTGGAAAAAACACTTTTTGCACTTGTGATAGTGTTGAAAAACCACTTGTCGCACTTGTGTTGGAGCAGGAAACCACTTTTGCACTTGTATTAGTGTCGAAAAACCACTTTTCGCACTTGTGTTAGTGTTGAAAAACCACTTTTCGCACTTGTGTTAGTGTTGAAAAACCACTTTTCGCACTTATGTTAGTGTTGAAAAACCACTTTTCGCACTTGTGTTGGTGCAGCTAACCACTTTTGCACTTATATTAGTGTGGAAAAAACACTTTTTGCACTTGTGATAGTGTTGAAAAACCACTTTTCGCACTTGTGTTAGTGTTGAAAAACCACTTTTTGCACTTGTGTTGGTGCAGGAAACCGCTTTTGCACTTGTATTAGTGTGGAAAAACCACTTTTGCACTTGTATTAGTGTTGAAAAACCACTTTTCGCACTTGTGTTAGTGTTGAAAAAACACTTTTTGCACTTGTGTTAGTGTTGAAAAACCACTTTTCGCACTTGTGTTGGTGCAGGAAACCACTTTTGCACTTGTATTAGTGTGGAAAAAACACTTTTTGCACTTGTGATAGTGTTGAAAAACCACTTTTCGCACTTGTGTTAGTGTTGAAAAACCACTTTTCGCACTTGTGTTAGTGTTGAAAAACCACTTTTCGCACTTGTGTTAGTGTTGAAAAACCACTTTTCGCACTTGTGTTGGTGCAGGAAACCACTTTTGCATTTGTATTAGTGTGGAAAAACCACTTTTCGCACTTGTGTTAGTGTTGAAAAAACACTTTTCGCACTTGTGTTAGTGTTGAAAAACCACTTTTCGCACTTGTGTTAGTGTTGAAAAACCACTTTTCGCACTTGTGTTGGTGCAGGAAACCACTTTTGCACTTGTATTAGTGTGGAAAAACCACTTTCCACACTTGTGTTAGTGTTGAAAAACCACTTTTCGAACTTTTGTTAGTGTTGAAAAACCACTTTTCGCACTTGTGTTAGTGTTGAAAAACCACTTTTCGCACTTGTGTTAGTGTTGAAAAACCACTTTTCGCACTTGTGTTGGTGCAGGAAACCACTTTTGCACTTGTATTAGTGTGGAAAAACCACTTTTCGCACTTGTGTTAATGTTGAAAAACCACTTTTCGCACTTGTGTTAGTGTTGAAAAAATACTTTTTGCACTTGTGTTAGTGTTGAAAAACCACTTTTCGCACTTGTGTTAGTGTTGAAAAACCACTTTTCGCACTTGTGTTGGTGCAGGAAACCACTTTTGCACTTGTATTAGTGTGGAAAAACCACTTTTCGCACTTGTATTAGTGTGGAAAAAACCACTTTTCGCACTTGTGTTAGTGTTGAAAAAACACTTTTCGCACTTGTGTTAGTGTTGAAAAACCACTTTTCGCACTTGAGTTAGTGTTGAAAAACCACTTTTCGCACTTGTGTTAGTGTTGAAAAACCACTTTTCGCACATGTGTTGGTGCAGGAAACCAGTTTTGCACTTGTATTAGTGTGGAAAAACCACTTTTCGCACTTGTGTTCGTGTTGAAAAACCACTTTTCGCACTTGTGTTAGTGTTGAATAACCACTTTTCGCACTTGTGTTAGTGTGGAAAAACCACTTTTCGCACTTGTGTTAGTGTTGAAAAAACACTTTTCGCACTTGTGTTAGTGTTGAAAAACCACTTTTCGCACTTGTGTTAGTGTTGAAAAACCACTTTTCGCACTCTTGTGTTGGTGCAGGAAACCACTTTTGCACTTGTATTAGTGTGGAAAAACCACTTGTCGCACTTGTGTTAGTGTTGAAAAACCACTTTTCGCACTTGTGATAGTGTTGTAAAACCACTTTTCGCACTTGTGTTGGTGCAGGAAACCACTTTTATTAGTGTGGAAAAAACACTTTTTGCACTTGTGATAGTGTTGAAAAACCACTTGTCGCACTTGTGTTGGTGCAGGAAACCACTTTTGCACTTGTATTAGTGTGGAAAAAACACTTTTCGCACTTGTGTTAGTGTTGAAAAACCACTTTTCGCACTTATGTTGGTGCAGGAAACCACTTTTGTACTTGTATTAGTGTCGAAAAACCACTTTTCGCACTTGTGTTAGTGTTGAAAAACCACTTTTCGCACTTGTGTTAGTGTTGAAAAACCACTTTTCGCACTTATGTTAGTGTTGAAAAACCTCTTTTCGCACTTGTGTTGGTGCAGGAAACCACTTTTGCACTTGTATTAGTGTGGAAAAAACACTTTTTGCACTTGATAGTGTTGAAAAACCACTTTTTGCACTTGTGTTAGTGTTGAAAAACCACTTTTTGCACTTGTGTTTTTTGCAGGAAACCACTTTTGCACTTGTATTAGTGTGGAAAAAACACTTTTTGACTTGATAGTGTTGAAAAACCACTTTTCGCACTTGTGTTAGTGTTGAAAAACCACTTTTCGCACTTGTGTTAGTGTAGAAAAACCACTTTTCGCATTTGTGTTAGTGTTGAAAAACCACTTTTCGCACTTGTGTTGGTGCAGGAAACCACTTTTGCACTTGTATTAGTGTGGAAAAACCACTTTTCGCAATTGTGTTAGTGTTGAAAAACCACTTTTCGCACCTGTGTTAGTGTTGAAAAACCACTTTTCGCACTTTTGTTGGTGCAGGAAACCACTTTTGCACTTGTATTAGTGTGGAAAAAACACTTTTTGCACTTGTGATCGTGTTGAAAAACCACTTTTCGCACTTGTGTTAGTGTTGAAAAACCACTTTTCGCACTTGTGATAGTGTTGAAAAACCACTTTTTGCACTTGTGTTGGTGCAGGAAACCACTTTTGCATTTGTATTAGTGTGGAAAAACCACTTTTCGCACTTGTGTTAGTGTTGAAAAACCACTTTTCGCACTTGTGTTAGTGTTGAAAAAACACTTTTCGCACTTGTGTTAGTGTTGAAAAACCACTTTTCGCACTTGTGTTAGTGTTGAAAAACCACTTTTCGCACTTGTGTTGGTGCAGGAAACCACTTTTGCACTTGTATTAGTGTGGAAAAACCACTTTTCGCACTTGTGTTAGTGTTGAAAAACCACTTTTCGCACTTGTGTTGGTGCAGGAAACCACTTTTGCACTTGTATTAGTGTGGAAAAACCACTTTTCGCACTTGTGTTAGTGTTGAAAAACCACTTTTCGCACTTGTGTTAGTGTTGAAAAAACACTTTTTGCACTTGTGATAGTGTTGAAAAACCACTTTTCGCACTTGTGTTGTTGCAGGAAACCACTTTTGCACTTGTATTAGTGTGGAAAAAACACTTTTTGCACTTGTGATAGTGTTGAAAAACCACTTTTCGCACTTGTGTTGGTGTTGAAAAACCACTTTTTGCACTTGTGTTAGTGTTGAAAACCACTTTTTGCACTTGTGTTGGTGCAGGAAACCACTTTTGCATTTGTATTAGTGTGGAAAAACCACTTTTCGCACTTGTGTTAGTGTTGAAAAACCACTTTTCGCACTTGTGTTAGTGTTGAAAAAACACTTTTCGCACTTGTGTTAGTGTTGAAAAACCACTTTTCGCACTTGTGTTAGTGTTGAAAAACCACTTTTCGCACTTGTGTTGGTGCAGGAAACCACTTTTGCACTTGTATTAGTGTGGAAAAACCACTTTTCGCACTTGTGTTAGTGTTGAAAAATCACTTTTCGCACTTGTGTTAGTGTTGAAAAACCACTTTTCGCACTTGTGTTGGTGCAGGAAACCACTTTTGCACTTGTATGAGTGTGGAAAAACCACTTTTCGCACTTGTGTTAGTGTTGAAAAACCACTTTTCGCACTTGTGTTAGTGTTGAAAAAACACTTTTTGCACTTGTGTTAGTGTTGAAAAACCACTTTTCGCACTTGTGTTAGTGTTGAAAAACAACTTTTCGCACTTGTGTTGGTGCAGGAAACCACTTTTGCACTTGTATTAGTGTGGAAAAACCACTTTTCGCACTTGTGTTAGTGTGGAAAAACCACTTTTCGCACTTGTGTTAGTGTTGAAAAACCACTTTTCGCACTTGTGTTAGTGTTGAAAAACCACTTTTCGCACTTGTGTTAGTGTTGAAACACCACTTTTCGCACTTGTGTTAGTGTTGAAAACCACTTTTCGCACTTGGGTTGGTGCAGGAAACCAGTTTTGCACTTGTATTAGTGTGGAAAAACCACTTTTCGCACTTGTGTTAGTGTTGAAAAACCACTTTTCGCACTTGTGTTAGTGTTGAAAAACCACTTTTCGCACTTGTGTTTTTGCAGGAAACCACTTTTGCACTTGTATTAGTGTGGAAAAAACACTTTTTGCACTTGTGATAGTGTTGAAAAACCACTTTTCGCACTTGTGTTAGTGTTGAAAAACCACTTTTCGCACTTGTGTTGGTGCAGGAAACCACTTTTGCACTTGTATTAGTGTGGAAAAAACACTTTTTGCACTTGTGATAGTGTTGAAAAACCACTTTTCGCACTTGTGTTAGTGTTGAAAAACCACTTTTCGCACTTGTGTTGGTGCAGGAAACCACTTTTGCACTTGTGTTAGTGTTGAAAAACCACTTTTCGCACTTGTGTTGGTGCAGGAAACCACTTTTGCACTTGTATTAATGTGGAAAAACCACTTTTCGCACTTGTGTTAGTGTTGAAAAACCACTTTTCGCACTTGTATTAGTGTAGAAAAACCACTTTTCGCACTTGTGTTAGTGTTGAAAAACCACTTTTCGCACTTGTGTTAGTGTTGAAAAACCACTTTTCGCACTTGTGTTGGTGCAGGAAACCACTTTTGCACTTGGATTAGTGTGGAAAAAACACTTTTTGCACTTGTGATAGTGTTGAAAAACCACTTTTCGCACTTGTGTTGGTGCAGGAAACCGCTTTTGCACTTGTATTAGTGTGGAAAAACCACTTTTGCACTTGTATTAGTGTTGAAAACCACTTTTCGCACTTGTGTTAGTGTGGAAAAACCACTTTTCGCACTTGTGTTAGTGTTGAAAAAACACTTTTCGCACTTGTGTTAGTGTTGAAAAACCACTTTTTGCACTTGTGTTAGTGTTGAAAAACCACTTTTCGCACTTGTGTTGGTGCAGGAAACCACTTTTGCACTTGTATTAATGTGGAAAAACCACTTTTCGCACTTGTGTTAGTGTTGAAAAACCACTTTTTGCATTTGTGTTAGTGTTGAAAAACCACTTTTTGCACTTGTGATAGTGTTGAAAAACCACTTTTCGCACTTGTGTTGGTGCAGGAAACTACTTTTGCACTTGTATTAGTGTGGAAAAAACACTTTTTGCACTTGTGATAGTGTTGAAAAACCACTTGTCGCACTTGTGTTGGTGCAGGAAACCACTTTTGCACTTGTATTAGTGTCGAAAAACCACTTTTCGCACTTGTGTTAGTGTTGAAAAACCACTTTTCGCACTTGTGTTAGTGTTGAAAAACCACTTTTCGCACTTATGTTAGTGTTGAAAAACCACTTTTCGCACTTGTGTTGGTGCAGCTAACCACTTTTGCACTTATATTAGTGTGGAAAAAACACTTTTTGCACTTGTGATAGTGTTGAAAAACCACTTTTCGCACTTGTGTTAGTGTTGAAAAACCACTTTTTGCACTTGTGTTGGTGCAGGAAACCGCTTTTGCACTTGTATTAGTGTGGAAAAACCACTTTTGCACTTGTATTAGTGTTGAAAAACCACTTTTCGCACTTGTGTTAGTGTTGAAAAAACACTTTTTGCACTTGTGTTAGTGTTGAAAAACCACTTTTCGCACTTGTGTTGGTGCAGGAAACCACTTTTGCACTTGTATTAGTGTGGAAAAAACACTTTTTGCACTTGTGATAGTGTTGAAAAACCACTTTTCGCACTTGTGTTAGTGTTGAAAAACCACTTTTCGCACTTGTGTTAGTGTTGAAAAACCACTTTTCGCACTTGTGTTAGTGTTGAAAAACCACTTTTCGCACTTGTGTTGGTGCAGGAAACCACTTTTGCATTTGTATTAGTGTGGAAAAACCACTTTTCGCACTTGTGTTAGTGTTGAAAAAATACTTTTCGCACTTGTGTTAGTGTTGAAAAACCACTTTTCGCACTTGTGTTAGTGTTGAAAAACCACTTTTCGCACTTGTGTTGGTGCAGGAAACCACTTTTGCACTTGTATTAGTGTGGAAAAACCACTTTCCACACTTGTGTTAGTGTTGAAAAACCACTTTTCGCACTTTTGTTAGTGTTGAAAAACCACTTTTCGCACTTGTGTTAGTGTTGAAAAACCACTTTTCGCACTTGTGTTAGTGTTGAAAAACCACTTTTCGCACTTGTGTTGGTGCAGGAAACCACTTTTGCACTTGTATTAGTGTGGAAAAACCACTTTTCGCACTTGTGTTAATGTTGAAAAACCACTTTTCGCACTTGTGTTAGTGTTGAAAAAATACTTTTTGCACTTGTGTTAGTGTTGAAAAACCACTTTTCGCACTTGTGTTAGTGTTGAAAAACCACTTTTCGCACTTGTGTTGGTGCAGGAAACCACTTTTGCACTTGTATTAGTGTGGAAAAACCACTTTTCGCACTTGTATTAGTGTGGAAAAAACCACTTTTCGCACTTGTGTTAGTGTTGAAAAAACACTTTTCGCACTTGTGTTAGTGTTGAAAAACCACTTTTCGCACTTGAGTTAGTGTTGAAAAACCACTTTTCGCACTTGTGTTAGTGTTGAAAAACCACTTTTCGCACATGTGTTGGTGCAGGAAACCAGTTTTGCACTTGTATTAGTGTGGAAAAACCACTTTTCGCACTTGTGTTCGTGTTGAAAAACCACTTTTCGCACTTGTGTTAGTGTTGAATAACCACTTTTCGCACTTGTGTTAGTGTGGAAAAACCACTTTTCGCACTTGTGTTAGTGTTGAAAAAACACTTTTCGCACTTGTGTTAGTGTTGAAAAACCACTTTTCGCACTTGTGTTAGTGTTGAAAAACCACTTTTCGCACTCTTGTGTTGGTGCAGGAAACCACTTTTGCACTTGTATTAGTGTGGAAAAACCACTTGTCGCACTTGTGTTAGTGTTGAAAAACCACTTTTCGCACTTGTGATAGTGTTGTAAAACCACTTTTCGCACTTGTGTTGGTGCAGGAAACCACTTTTATTAGTGTGGAAAAAACACTTTTTGCACTTGTGATAGTGTTGAAAAACCACTTGTCGCACTTGTGTTGGTGCAGGAAACCACTTTTGCACTTGTATTAGTGTGGAAAAAACACTTTTCGCACTTGTGTTAGTGTTGAAAAACCACTTTTCGCACTTATGTTGGTGCAGGAAACCACTTTTGTACTTGTATTAGTGTCGAAAAACCACTTTTCGCACTTGTGTTAGTGTTGAAAAACCACTTTTCGCACTTGTGTTAGTGTTGAAAAACCACTTTTCGCACTTATGTTAGTGTTGAAAAACCTCTTTTCGCACTTGTGTTGGTGCAGGAAACCACTTTTGCACTTGTATTAGTGTGGAAAAAACACTTTTTGCACTTGATAGTGTTGAAAAACCACTTTTTGCACTTGTGTTAGTGTTGAAAAACCACTTTTTGCACTTGTGTTTTTTGCAGGAAACCACTTTTGCACTTGTATTAGTGTGGAAAAAACACTTTTTGACTTGATAGTGTTGAAAAACCACTTTTCGCACTTGTGTTAGTGTTGAAAAACCACTTTTCGCACTTGTGTTAGTGTAGAAAAACCACTTTTCGCATTTGTGTTAGTGTTGAAAAACCACTTTTCGCACTTGTGTTGGTGCAGGAAACCACTTTTGCACTTGTATTAGTGTGGAAAAACCACTTTTCGCAATTGTGTTAGTGTTGAAAAACCACTTTTCGCACCTGTGTTAGTGTTGAAAAACCACTTTTCGCACTTTTGTTGGTGCAGGAAACCACTTTTGCACTTGTATTAGTGTGGAAAAAACACTTTTTGCACTTGTGATCGTGTTGAAAAACCACTTTTCGCACTTGTGTTAGTGTTGAAAAACCACTTTTCGCACTTGTGATAGTGTTGAAAAACCACTTTTTGCACTTGTGTTGGTGCAGGAAACCACTTTTGCATTTGTATTAGTGTGGAAAAACCACTTTTCGCACTTGTGTTAGTGTTGAAAAACCACTTTTCGCACTTGTGTTAGTGTTGAAAAAACACTTTTCGCACTTGTGTTAGTGTTGAAAAACCACTTTTCGCACTTGTGTTAGTGTTGAAAAACCACTTTTCGCACTTGTGTTGGTGCAGGAAACCACTTTTGCACTTGTATTAGTGTGGAAAAACCACTTTTCGCACTTGTGTTAGTGTTGAAAAACCACTTTTCGCACTTGTGTTGGTGCAGGAAACCACTTTTGCACTTGTATTAGTGTGGAAAAACCACTTTTCGCACTTGTGTTAGTGTTGAAAAACCACTTTTCGCACTTGTGTTAGTGTTGAAAAAACACTTTTTGCACTTGTGATAGTGTTGAAAAACCACTTTTCGCACTTGTGTTGTTGCAGGAAACCACTTTTGCACTTGTATTAGTGTGGAAAAAACACTTTTTGCACTTGTGATAGTGTTGAAAAACCACTTTTCGCACTTGTGTTGGTGTTGAAAAACCACTTTTTGCACTTGTGTTAGTGTTGAAAACCACTTTTTGCACTTGTGTTGGTGCAGGAAACCACTTTTGCATTTGTATTAGTGTGGAAAAACCACTTTTCGCACTTGTGTTAGTGTTGAAAAACCACTTTTCGCACTTGTGTTAGTGTTGAAAAAACACTTTTCGCACTTGTGTTAGTGTTGAAAAACCACTTTTCGCACTTGTGTTAGTGTTGAAAAACCACTTTTCGCACTTGTGTTGGTGCAGGAAACCACTTTTGCACTTGTATTAGTGTGGAAAAACCACTTTTCGCACTTGTGTTAGTGTTGAAAAATCACTTTTCGCACTTGTGTTAGTGTTGAAAAACCACTTTTCGCACTTGTGTTGGTGCAGGAAACCACTTTTGCACTTGTATGAGTGTGGAAAAACCACTTTTCGCACTTGTGTTAGTGTTGAAAAACCACTTTTCGCACTTGTGTTAGTGTTGAAAAAACACTTTTTGCACTTGTGTTAGTGTTGAAAAACCACTTTTCGCACTTGTGTTAGTGTTGAAAAACAACTTTTCGCACTTGTGTTGGTGCAGGAAACCACTTTTGCACTTGTATTAGTGTGGAAAAACCACTTTTCGCACTTGTGTTAGTGTGGAAAAACCACTTTTCGCACTTGTGTTAGTGTTGAAAAACCACTTTTCGCACTTGTGTTTTTGCAGGAAACCACTTTTGCACTTGTATTAGTGTGGAAAAAACACTTTTTGCACTTGTGATAGTGTTGAAAAACCACTTTTCGCACTTGTGTTAGTGTTGAAAAACCACTTTTCGCACTTGTGTTGGTGCAGGAAACCACTTTTGCACTTGTATTAGTGTGGAAAAAACACTTTTTGCACTTGTGATAGTGTTGAAAAACCACTTTTCGCACTTGTGTTAGTGTTGAAAAACCACTTTTCGCACTTGTGTTGGTGCAGGAAACCACTTTTGCACTTGTGTTAGTGTTGAAAAACCACTTTTCGCACTTGTGTTGGTGCAGGAAACCACTTTTGCACTTGTATTAATGTGGAAAAACCACTTTTCGCACTTGTGTTAGTGTTGAAAAACCACTTTTCGCACTTGTATTAGTGTAGAAAAACCACTTTTCGCACTTGTGTTAGTGTTGAAAAACCACTTTTCGCACTTGTGTTAGTGTTGAAAAACCACTTTTCGCACTTGTGTTGGTGCAGGAAACCACTTTTGCACTTGGATTAGTGTGGAAAAAACACTTTTTGCACTTGTGATAGTGTTGAAAAACCACTTTTCGCACTTGTGTTGGTGCAGGAAACCGCTTTTGCACTTGTATTAGTGTGGAAAAACCACTTTTGCACTTGTATTGGTGTTGAAAAACCACTTTTCGCACTTGTGTTATTGTGGAAAAACCACTTTTTGCACTTGTGTTAGTGTTGAAAAACCACTTTTTGCACTTGTGTTAGTGTTGAAAAACCACTTTTCGCACTTATGTTGGTGCAGGAAACCACTTTTGTACTTGTATTAGTGTCGAAAAACCACTTTTCGCACTTGTGTTAGTGTTGAAAAACCACTTTTCGCACTTGTGTTAGTGTTGAAAAACCACTTTTCGCACTTATGTTAGTGTTGAAAAACCTCTTTTCGCACTTGTGTTGGTGCAGGAAACCACTTTTGCACTTGTATTAGTGTGTAAAAAACACTTTTTGCACTTGATAGTGTTGAAAAACCACTTTTTGCACTTGTGTTAGTGTTGAAAAACCACTTTTTGCACTTGTGTTTTTTGCAGGAAACCACTTTTGCACTTGTATTAGTGTGGAAAAAACACTTTTTGCACTTGATAGTGTTGAAAAACCACTTTTCGCACTTGTGTTAGTGTTGAAAAACCACTTTTCGCACTTGTGTTAGTGTAGAAAAACCACTTTTCGCATTTGTGTTAGTGTTGAAAAACCACTTTTCGCACTTGTGTTGGTGCAGGAAACCACTTTTGCACTTGTATTAGTGTGGAAAAACCACTTTTCGCAATTGTGTTAGTGTTGAAAAACCACTTTTCGCACTTGTGTTAGTGTTGAAAAACCACTTTTCGCACTTTTGTTGGTGCAGGAAACCACTTTTGCACTTGTATTAGTGTGGAAAAAACACTTTTTGCACTTGTGATCGTGTTGAAAAACCACTTTTCGCACTTGTGATAGTGTTGAAAAACCACTTTTTGCACTTGTGTTGGTGCAGGAAACCACTTTTGCATTTGTATTAGTGTGGAAAAACCACTTTTCGCACTTGTGTTAGTGTTGAAAAACCACTTTTCGCACTTGTGTTAGTGTTGAAAAAACACTTTTCGCACTTGTGTTAGTGTTGAAAAACCACTTTTCGCACTTGTGTTAGTGTTGAAAAACCACTTTTCGCACTTGTGTTGGTGCAGGAAACCACTTTTGCACTTGTATTAGTGTGGAAAAACCACTTTTCGCACTTGTGTTAGTGTTGAAAAACCACTTTTCGCACTTGTGTTGGTGCAGGAAACCACTTTTGCACTTGTATTAGTGTGGAAAAACCACTTTTCGCACTTGTGTTAGTGTTGAAAAACCACTTTTCGCACTTGTGTTAGTGTTGAAAAAACACTTTTTGCACTTGTGTTAGTGTTGAAAAACCACTTTTCGCACTTGTGTTGGTGCAGGAAACCACTTTTGCACTTGTGTTGGTGTTGAAAAACCACTTTTTGCACTTGTGATAGTGTTGAAAAACCACTTTTCGCACTTGTGTTGGTGTTGAAAAACCACTTTTTGCACTTGTGTTAGTGTTGAAAACCACTTTTTGCACTTGTGTTGGCGCAGGAAACCACTTTTGCATTTGTATTAGTGTGGAAAAACCACTTTTCGCACTTGTGTTAGTGTTGAAAAACCACTTTTCGCACTTGTGTTAGTGTTGAAAAAACACTTTTCGCACTTGTGTTAGTGTTGAAAAACCACTTTTCGCACTTGTGTTAGTGTTGAAAAAACACTGTTCGCACTTGTGTTAGTGTTGAAAAACCACTTTTCGCACTTGTGTTAGTGTTGAAAAACCACTTTTCGCACTTGTGTTGGTGCAGGAAACCACTTTTGCACTTGTATTAGTGTGGAAAATCCACTTTTCGCACTTGTCAGTGCGGAAAAACCACTTTTCGCACTTATGTTAGTGTTGAAAAACCACTTTTCGCACTTGTGTTGGCGCAGGAAACCACTTTTGCACTTGTATTAGTGTGGAAAAAACACTCTTCGCACTTGTGTTAGTGTTGAAAAACCACTTTTCGCACTTGTGTTAGTGTTGAAAAACCACTTTTCGCACTTGTGTTTTTGCAGGAAACCACTTTTGCACTTGTATTAGTGTGGAAAAAACACTTTTTGCACTTGTGATAGTGTTGAATAACCACTTTTCGCACTTGTTAGTGTTGAAAAACCACTTTTCGCACTTGTGTTGGTGCAGGAAACCACTTTTGCACTTGTATTAGTGTGGAAAAAACACTTTTCGCACTTGTGTTAGTGTTGAAAAACCACTTTTCGCACTTGTGTTAGTGTTGAAAAACCACTTTTCGCACTTGTGTTAGTGTTGAAAAACAACTTTTCGTACTTGTGTTAGTGTTGAAAAACGACTTTTCGTACTTGTGTTAGTGTTGAAAAACCACTTTTTGCACTTGTGTTGGTGCAGGAAACCACTTTTGCACTTGTATTAGTGTGGAAAAACCACTTTTCGCACTTGTGTTAGTGTTGAAAAACCACTTTTCGCACTTGTGTTGGTGCAGGAAACCACTTTTGCACTTGTATTAGTGTGGAAAAACCACTTTTCGCACTTGTGTTAGTGTTGAAAAACCACTTTTCGCACTTGTGTTAGTGTTGAAAAAACACTTTTTGCACTTGTGTTAGTGTTGAAAAACCACTTTTCGCACTTGTGTTGGTGCAGGAAACCACTTTTGCACTTGTGTTGGTGTTGAAAAACCACTTTTTGCACTTGTGATAGTGTTGAAAAACCACTTTTCGCACTTGTGTTGGTGTTGAAAAACCACTTTTTTCACTTGTGTTAGTGTTGAAAACCACTTTTTGCACTTGTGTTGGTGCAGGAAACCACTTTTGCATTTGTATTAGTGTGGAAAAACCACTTTTCGCACTTGTGTTAGTGTTGAAAAACCACTTTTCGCACTTGTGTTAGTGTTGAAAAAACACTTTTCGCACTTGTGTTAGTGTTGAAAAACCACTTTTCGCACTTGTGTTAGTGTTGAAAAAACACTGTTCGCACTTGTGTTAGTGTTGAAAAACCACTTTTCGCACTTGTGTTAGTGTTGAAAAACCACTTTTCGCACTTGTGTTGGTGCAGGAAACCACTTTTGCACTTGTATTAGTGTGGAAAATCCACTTTTCGCACTTGTCAGTGCGGAAAAACCACTTTTCGCACTTATGTTAGTGTTGAAAAACCACTTTTCGCACTTGTGTTGGCGCAGGAAACCACTTTTGCACTTGTATTAGTGTGGAAAAAACACTCTTCGCACTTGTGTTATTGTTGAAAAACCACTTTTCGCACTTGTGTTAGTGTTGAAAAACCACTTTTCGCACTTGTGTTAGTGTTGAAAAACCACTTTTCGTACTTGTGTTAGTGTTGAAAAACCACTTTTCGTACTTGTGTTAGTGTTGAAAAACCACTTTTTGCACTTGTGATAGTGTTGAAATACCACTTTTCGCACTTGTGTTGGTGCAGGAAACCACTTTTGCACTTGGATTAGTGTGGAAAAAACACTTTTTGCACTTGTGATAGTGTTGAAAAACCACTTTTCGCACTTGTGTTTGTGTTGAAAAACCACTTTTGGCACTTGTGTTGGTGCAGGAAACCACTTTTGCACTTGTATTAGTGTGGAAAAACCACTTTTGCACTTGTATTAGTGTTGAAAAACCACTTTTTGCACTTGTGTTAGTGTTGAAAAACCACTTTTTGCACTTATGTTGGTGCAGGAAACCACTTTTGCACTTGTATTAGTGTGGAAAACCACTTTTCGCACTTGTGTTAGTGTGGAAAAACCACTTTTCGCACTTGTGTTAGTGTTGAAAAACCTCTTGTCGCACTTGTGTTGGTGCAGGAAACCAATTTTCGCACTTGTGTTGGTGCAGGAAACCACTTTTGCACTTGTATTAGTGTGGAAAAAACACTTTTTGCACTTGTGATAGTGTTGAAAAACCACTTGTCGCACTTGTGTTGGTGCAGGAAACCACCTTTGCACTTGTATTAGTGTGGAAAAAACACTTTTCGCACTTGTGTTAGTGTTGAAAAACCACTTTTCGCACTTGTGTTAGTGTTGAAAAACCACTTTTCGCACTTATGTTGGTGCAGGAAACCACTTTTGCACTTGTATTAGTGTCGAAAAACCACTTTTCGCACTTGTGTTAGTGTTGAAAAACCACTTTTCGCACTTGTATTAGTGTTGAAAAACCACTTTTCGCACTTATGTTGGTGCAGCTAACCAATTTTGCACTTGTATTAGTGTGGAAAAAACACTTCGCACTTGTGTTAGTGTTGAAAAACGACTTTTCGCACTTGTGTTAGTGTTGAAAAACCACTTTTCGCACTTGTGTTAGTGTTGAAAAACCACTTTTCGCACTTGTGTTGGTGCAGGAAACCACTTTTGCACTTGTATTAGTGTGGAAAAACCACTTTTCGCACTTGTGCTAGTGTTGGAAAACCACTTTTCGCACTTGTGTTAGTGTTGAAAAACCACTTTTCGCACTTGTGTTGGTGCAGGAAACCACTTTTGCACTTGTATTAGTGTGGAAAAAACACTTTTTGCACTTGTGATAGTGTTGAAAAACCACTTTTCGCACTTGTGTTAGTGTTGAAAAACCACTTTTCGCACTTGTGTTGGTGCAGGAAACCACTTTTGCACTTGTATTAGTGTGGAAAAAACACTTTTTGCACTTGTGATATTGTTGAAAAACCACTTTTCGCACTTGTGTCAGTGTAGAAAAACCACTTTTCTCACTTGTGTTGGTGCAGGAAACCGCTTTTGCACTTGTATTAGTGTGGAAAAACCACTTTTCGCACTTGTATTAGTGTTGAAAAACCACTTTTCGCACTTGTGTTAGTGTGGAAAAACCACTTTTCGCACTTGTGTTAGTGTTGAAAAAACACTTTTCGCACTTGTGTTAGTGTTGAAAAACCACTTTTTGCACTTGTGTTGGTGCAGGAAACCACTTTTGCACTTGTATTAGTGTGGAAAAAACACTTTTTGCACTTGTGATAGTGTTGAAAAACCACTTGTCGCACTTGTGTTGGTGCAGGAAACCACCTTTGCACTTGTATTAGTGTGGAAAAAACACTTTTCGCACTTGTGTTAGTGTTGAAAAACCACTTTTCGCACTTGTGTTAGTGTTGAAAAACCACTTTTCGCACTTATGTTGGTGCAGGAAACCACTTTTGCACTTGTATTAGTGTCGAAAAACCACTTTTCGCACTTGTGTTAGTGTTGAAAAACCACTTTTCGCACTTGTATTAGTGTTGAAAAACCACTTTTCGCACTTATGTTGGTGCAGCTAACCAATTTTGCACTTGTATTAGTGTGGAAAAAACACTTCGCACTTGTGTTAGTGTTGAAAAACGACTTTTCGCACTTGTGTTAGTGTTGAAAAACCACTTTTCGCACTTGTGTTAGTGTTGAAAAACCACTTTTCGCACTTGTGTTGGTGCAGGAAACCACTTTTGCACTTGTATTAGTGTGGAAAAACCACTTTTCGCACTTGTGCTAGTGTTGGAAAACCACTTTTCGCACTTGTGTTAGTGTTGAAAAACCACTTTTCGCACTTGTGTTGGTGCAGGAAACCACTTTTGCACTTGTATTAGTGTGGAAAAAACACTTTTTGCACTTGTGATAGTGTTGAAAAACCACTTTTCGCACTTGTGTTAGTGTTGAAAAACCACTTTTCGCACTTGTGTTGGTGCAGGAAACCACTTTTGCACTTGTATTAGTGTGGAAAAAACACTTTTTGCACTTGTGATATTGTTGAAAAACCACTTTTCGCACTTGTGTCAGTGTAGAAAAACCACTTTTCTCACTTGTGTTGGTGCAGGAAACCGCTTTTGCACTTGTATTAGTGTGGAAAAACCACTTTTCGCACTTGTATTAGTGTTGAAAAACCACTTTTCGCACTTGTGTTAGTGTGGAAAAACCACTTTTCGCACTTGTGTTAGTGTTGAAAAAACACTTTTCGCACTTGTGTTAGTGTTGAAAAACCACTTTTTGCACTTGTGTTAGTGTTGAAAAACCACTTTTCGCACTTGTGTTGGTGCAGGAAACCACTTTTGCACTTGTATTAATGTGGAAAAACCACTTTTCGCACTTGTGTTAGTGTTGAAAAACCACTTTTGCACTTGTATTAGTGTGGAAAAAACACTTTTTGCACTTGTGATAGTGTTGAAAAACCACTTTTCGCACTTGTGTTAGTGTTGAAAAACCACTTTTCGCACTTGTGATAGTGTTGAAAAACCACTTTTTGCACTTGTGTTGGTGCAGGAAACCACTTTTGCATTTGTATTAGTGTGGAAAAACCACTTTTCGCACTTGTGTTAGTGTTGAAAAACCACTTTTCGCACTTGTGTTAGTGTTGAAAAAACACTTTTCGCACTTGTGTTAGTGTTGAAAAACCACTTTTCGCACTTGTGTTAGTGTTGAAAAACCACTTTTCGCACTTGTGTTGGTGCAGGAAACCACTTTTGCACTTGTATTAGTGTGGAAAAACCACTTTTCGCACTTGTGTTAGTGTTGAAAAACCACTTTTCGCACTTGTGTTGGTGCAGGAAACCACTTTTGCACTTGTATTAGTGTGGAAAAACCACTTTTCGCACTTGTGTTAGTGTTGAAAAACCACTTTTCGCACTTGTGTTAGTGTTGAAAAAACACTTTTTGCACTTGTGATAGTGTTGAAAAACCACTTTTCGCACTTGTGTTGTTGCAGGAAACCACTTTTGCACTTGTATTAGTGTGGAAAAAACACTTTTTGCACTTGTGATAGTGTTGAAAAACCACTTTTCGTACTTGTGTTGGTGTTGAAAAACCACTTTTTGCACTTGTGTTAGTGTTGAAAACCACTTTTTGCACTTGTGTTGGTGCAGGAAACCACTTTTGCATTTGTATTAGTGTGGAAAAACCACTTTTCGCACTTGTGTTAGTGTTGAAAAACCACTTTTCGCACTTGTGTTAGTGTTGAAAAAACACTTTTCGCACTTGTGTTAGTGTTGAAAAACCACTTTTCGCACTTGTGTTAGTGTTGAAAAACCACTTTTCGCACTTGTGTTGGTGCAGGAAACCACTTTTGCACTTGTATTAGTGTGGAAAAACCACTTTTCGCACTTGTGTTAGTGTTGAAAAATCACTTTTCGCACTTGTGTTAGTGTTGAAAAACCACTTTTCGCACTTGTGTTGGTGCAGGAAACCACTTTTGCACTTGTATGAGTGTGGAAAAACCACTTTTCGCACTTGTGTTAGTGTTGAAAAACCACTTTTCGCACTTGTGTTAGTGTTGAAAAAACACTTTTTGCACTTGTGTTAGTGTTGAAAAACCACTTTTCGCACTTGTGTTAGTGTTGAAAAACAACTTTTCGCACTTGTGTTGGTGCAGGAAACCACTTTTGCACTTGTATTAGTGTGGAAAAACCACTTTTCGCACTTGTGTTAGTGTGGAAAAACCACTTTTCGCACTTGTGTTAGTGTTGAAAAACCACTTTTCGCACTTGTGTTAGTGTTGAAAAACCACTTTTCGCACTTGTGTTAGTGTTGAAACACCACTTTTCGCACTTGTGTTAGTGTTGAAAAACCACTTTTCGCACTTGGGTTGGTGCAGGAAACCAGTTTTGCACTTGTATTAGTGTGGAAAAACCACTTTTCGCACTTGTGTTAGTGTTGAAAAACCACTTTTCGCACTTGTGTTAGTGTTGAAAAACCACTTTTCGCACTTGTGTTTTTGCAGGAAACCACTTTTGCACTTGTATTAGTGTGGAAAAAACACTTTTTGCACTTGTGATAGTGTTGAAAAACCACTTTTCGCACTTGTGTTAGTGTTGAAAAACCACTTTTCGCACTTGTGTTGGTGCAGGAAACCACTTTTGCACTTGTATTAGTGTGGAAAAACCACTTTTCGCACTTGTGTTAGTGTTGAAAAACCACTTTTCGCACTTGTGTTAGTGTTGAAAAACCACTTTTCGCACTTGTGTTGGTGCAGGAAACCACTTTTGCACTTGGATTAGTGTGGAAAAAACACTTTTTGCACTTGTGATAGTGTTGAAAAACCACTTTTCGCACTTGTGTTGGTGCAGGAAACCGCTTTTGCACTTGTATTAGTGTGGAAAAACCACTTTTGCACTTGTATTGGTGTTGAAAAACCACTTTTCGCACTTGTGTTATTGTGGAAAAACCACTTTTTGCACTTGTGTTAGTGTTGAAAAACCACTTTTTGCACTTGTGTTAGTGTTGAAAAACCACTTTTCGCACTTGTGTTGGTGCAGGAAACCACTTTTGCACTTGTATTAGTGTGGAAAAAACACTTTTTGCACTTGTGATATTGTGGAAAAACCACTTTTCGCACTTGTGTTAGTGTTGAAAAACCACTTTTCGCACTTGTGTTAGTGTTGAAAAAACACTTTTCGCACTTGTGTTAGTGTTGAAAAACCACTTTTCGCACTTGTGTTAGTGTTGAAAAACCACTTTTCGCACTTGTGTTGGTGCAGGAAACCACTTTTCGCACTTGTGTTAGTGTTGAAAAACCACTTTTCGCACTTGTGTTCGTGTTGAAAAAGCACTTTTCGCACTTGTGTTAGTGTTGAAAAACCACTTTTCGCATTTGTGTTGGTGCAGGAAACCACTTTTGCACTTGTATTAGTGTGGAAAAACCACTTTTCGCACTTGTGTTAGTGTGGAAAAACCACTTTTCGCACTTGTGTTAGTGTTGAAAAACCACTTTTCGCACTTGTGTTAGTGTTGAAAAACCACTTTTCGCACTTGGGTTAGTGTTAAACAACCACTTTTCGCACTTGTGTTGGTGCAGGAAACCACTTTTGCACTTGTATTAGTGTGGAAAAACCACTTTTCGCACTTGTGTTAGTGTTGAAAAACCACTTTTCGCACTTGTGTTAGTGTTGAAAAAACACTTTTTGCACTTGTGTTAGTGTTGAAAAACCACTTTTCGCACTTGTGTTGGTGCAGGAAACCACTTTTGCACTTGTATTAGTGTGGAAAAAACACTTTTTGCACTTGTGATAGTGTTGAAAAACCACTTTTCGCACTTGTGTTGGTGTTGAAAAACCACTTTTTGCACTTGTGTTAGTGTTGAAAAACAACTTTTCGCACTTGTGTTGGTGCAGGAAACCACTTTTGCACTTGTATTAGTGTGGAAAAACCACTTTTCGCACTTGTGTTAGTGTGGAAAAACCACTTTTCGCACTTGTGTTAGTGTTGAAAAACCACTTTTCGCACTTGTGTTAGTGTTGAAAAACCACTTTTCGCACTTGTGTTAGTGTTGAAACACCACTTTTCGCACTTGTGTTAGTGTTGAAAAACCACTTTTCGCACTTGGGTTGGTGCAGGAAACCAGTTTTGCACTTGTATTAGTGTGGAAAAACCACTTTTCGCACTTGTGTTAGTGTTGAAAAACCACTTTTCGCACTTGTGTTAGTGTTGAAAAACCACTTTTCGCACTTGTGTTTTTGCAGGAAACCACTTTTGCACTTGTATTAGTGTGGAAAAAACACTTTTTGCACTTGTGATAGTGTTGAAAAACCACTTTTCGCACTTGTGTTAGTGTTGAAAAACCACTTTTCGCACTTGTGTTGGTGCAGGAAACCACTTTTGCACTTGTATTAGTGTGGAAAAAACACTTTTTGCACTTGTGATAGTGTTGAAAAACCACTTTTCGCACTTGTGTTAGTGTTGAAAAACCACTTTTCGCACTTGTGTTGGTGCAGGAAACCACTTTTGCACTTGTGTTAGTGTTGAAAAACCACTTTTCGCACTTGTGTTGGTGCAGGAAACCACTTTTGCACTTGTATTAATGTGGAAAAACCACTTTTCGCACTTGTGTTAGTGTTGAAAAACCACTTTTCGCACTTGTATTAGTGTAGAAAAACCACTTTTCGCACTTGTGTTAGTGTTGAAAAACCACTTTTCGCACTTGTGTTAGTGTTGAAAAACCACTTTTCGCACTTGTGTTGGTGCAGGAAACCACTTTTGCACTTGGATTAGTGTGGAAAAAACACTTTTTGCACTTGTGATAGTGTTGAAAAACCACTTTTCGCACTTGTGTTGGTGCAGGAAACCGCTTTTGCACTTGTATTAGTGTGGAAAAACCACTTTTGCACTTGTATTGGTGTTGAAAAACCACTTTTCGCACTTGTGTTATTGTGGAAAAACCACTTTTTGCACTTGTGTTAGTGTTGAAAAACCACTTTTTGCACTTGTGTTAGTGTTGAAAAACCACTTTTCGCACTTGTGTTGGTGCAGGAAACCACTTTTGCACTTGTATTAGTGTGGAAAAAACACTTTTTGCACTTGTGATATTGTTGAAAAACCACTTTTCGCACTTGTGTTAGTGTTGAAAAACCACTTTTCGCACTTGTGTTAGTGTTGAAAAACTACTTTTTGCACTTGTGTTAGTGTTGAAAAACCAATTTTCGCACTTGTGTTGGTGCAGGAAACCACTTTTGCACTTGTATTAGTGTGGAAAAAACCACTTTTCGCACTTGTGTTAGTGTTGAAAAACCACTTTTCGCACTTGTGTTCGTGTTGAAAAAGCACTTTTCGCACTTGTGTTAGTGTTGAAAAACCACTTTTCGCATTTGTGTTGGTGCAGGAAACCACTTTTGCACTTGTATTAGTGTGGAAAAACCACTTTTCGCACTTGTGTTAGTGTGGAAAAACCACTTTTCGCACTTGTGTTAGTGTTGAAAAACCACTTTTCGCACTTGTGTTAGTGTTGAAAAACCACTTTTCGCACTTGGGTTAGTGTTAAACAACCACTTTTCGCACTTGTGTTGGTGCAGGAAACCACTTTTGCACTTGTATTAGTGTGGAAAAAACACTTTTTGCACTTGTGATATTGTTGAAAAACCACTTTTCGCACTTGTGTTAGTGTTGAAAAACCACTTTTCGCACTTGTGTTAGTGTTGAAAAACCACTTTTCGCACTTGTGTTGGTGCAGGAAACCACTTTTGCACTTGTATTAGTGTGGAAAAACCACTTTTCGCACTTGTGTTAGTGTTGCAAAACCACTTTTCGCACTTGTGTTAGTGTTGAAACACTACTTTTCGCACTTGTGTTAGTGTTGAAAAACCACTTTTCACACTTGTGTTGGTGCAGGAAACCAGTTTTGCACTTGTATTAGTGTGGAAAAACCACTTTTCGCACTTGTGTTAGTGTGGAAAAACCACTTTTCGCACTTGTGTTAGTGTTGAAAAACCTCTTTTCGCACTTGTGTTCGTGTTGAAAAACCACTTTTCGCACTTGTGTTCGTGTTGAAAAACCACTTTTCGCATTTGTGTTGGTGCAGGAAACCACTTTTGCACTTGTATTAGTGTGGAAAAACCACTTTTCGCACTTGTGTTAGTGTGGAAAAACCACTTTTCGCACTTGTGTTAGTGTTGAAAAACCACTTTTCGCACTTGTGTTAGTGTTGGAAAACCACTTTTCGCACTTGTGTTGGTGCAGGAAACCAGTTTTGCACTTGTATTAGTGTGGAAAAACCACTTTTCGCACTTGTGTTAGTGTTGAAAAACCACTTTTCGCACTTGTGTTAGTGTTGAAAAACCACTTTTCGCACTTGTGTTGGTGCAGGTAACCACTTTTGCACTTGTATTAGTGTGGAAAAACCACTTTTCGCACTTGTGTTCGTGTTGAAAAACCACTTTTCGCACTTGTGTTAGTGTTGAAAACAACTTTTCGCACTTGTGTTGGTGCAGGAAACCACTTTTGCACTTGTATTAGTGTGGAAAAACCACTTTTCACACTTGTGTTAGTGTGGAAAAACCACATTTCGCACTTGTGTTAGTGTTGAAAAACCACTTTTCGCACTTGTGTTAGTGTTGAAAAACCACTTTTCGCACTTGTGTTAGTGTTGAAACACCACTTTTCGCACTTGTGTTAGTGTTGAAAAACCACTTTTCGCACTTGTGTTGGTGCAGGAAACCAGTTTTGCACTTGTATTAGTGTGGAAATACCACTTTTCGCACTTGTGTTATTGTTGAAAAACCACTTTTCGCACTTGTGTTAGTGTTGAAAAACCACTTTTCGCACACGTGTTTTTGCAGGAAACCACTTTTGCACTTGTATTAGTGTGGAAAAACCACTTTTCGCACTTGTGTTAGTGTTGAAAAACCACTTTTCGCACTTGTGTTAGTGTTGAAACACCACTTTTCGCACTTGTGTTAGTGTTGAAAAACCACTTTTCGCACTTGGGTTGGTGCAGGAAACCAGTTTTGCACTTGTATTAGTGTGGAAAAACCACTTTTCGCACTTGTGTTAGTGTTGAAAAACCACTTTTCGCACTTGTGTTAGTGTTGAAAAACCACTTTTCGCACTTGTGTTTTTGCAGGAAACCACTTTTGCACTTGTATTAGTGTGGAAAAAACACTTTTTGCACTTGTGATAGTGTTGAAAAACCACTTTTCGCACTTGTGTTAGTGTTGAAAAACCACTTTTCGCACTTGTGTTGGTGCAGGAAACCACTTTTGCACTTGTATTAGTGTGGAAAAAACACTTTTTGCACTTGTGATAGTGTTGAAAAACCACTTTTCGCACTTGTGTTTGTGTTGAAAAACCACTTTTGGCACTTGTGTTGGTGCAGGAAACCACTTTTGCACTTGTATTAGTGTGGAAAAACCACTTTTGCACTTGTATTAGTGTTGAAAAACCACTTTTTGCACTTGTGTTAGTGTTGAAAAACCACTTTTCGCACTTGTGTTGGTGCAGGAAACCACTTTTGCACTTGTATTAGTGTGGAAAAAACACTTTTTGCACTTGTGATATTGTTGAAAAACCACTTTTCGCACTTGTGTTAGTGTTGAAAAACCACTTTTCGCACTTGTGTTAGTGTTGAAAAACCACTTTTCGCACTTGTGTTGGTGCAGGAAACCACTTTTGCACTTGTATTAGTGTGGAAAAACCACTTTTCGCACTTGTGTTAGTGTTGCAAAACCACTTTTCGCACTTGTGTTAGTGTTGAAACACTACTTTTCGCACTTGTGTTAGTGTTGAAAAACCACTTTTCACACTTGTGTTGGTGCAGGAAACCAGTTTTGCACTTGTATTAGTGTGGAAAAACCACTTTTCGCACTTGTGTTAGTGTGGAAAAACCACTTTTCGCACTTGTGTTAGTGTTGAAAAACCACTTTTCGCACTTGTGTTCGTGTTGAAAAACCACTTTTCGCATTTGTGTTGGTGCAGGAAACCACTTTTGCACTTGTATTAGTGTGGAAAAACCACTTTTCGCACTTGTGTTAGTGTGGAAAAACCACTTTTCGCACTTGTGTTAGTGTTGAAAAACCACTTTTCGCACTTGTGTTAGTGTTGGAAAACCACTTTTCGCACTTGTGTTGGTGCAGGAAACCAGTTTTGCACTTGTATTAGTGTGGAAAAACCACTTTTCGCACTTGTGTTAGTGTTGAAAAACCACTTTTCGCACTTGTGTTAGTGTTGAAAAACCACTTTTCGCACTTGTGTTGGTGCAGGTAACCACTTTTGCACTTGTATTAGTGTGGAAAAACCACTTTTCGCACTTGTGTTCGTGTTGAAAAACCACTTTTCGCACTTGTGTTAGTGTTGAAAACAACTTTTCGCACTTGTGTTGGTGCAGGAAACCACTTTTGCACTTGTATTAGTGTGGAAAAACCACTTTTCACACTTGTGTTAGTGTGGAAAAACCACATTTCGCACTTGTGTTAGTGTTGAAAAACCACTTTTCGCACTTGTGTTAGTGTTGAAAAACCACTTTTCGCACTTGTGTTAGTGTTGAAACACCACTTTTCGCACTTGTGTTAGTGTTGAAAAACCACTTTTCGCACTTGTGTTGGTGCAGGAAACCAGTTTTGCACTTGTATTAGTGTGGAAATACCACTTTTCGCACTTGTGTTATTGTTGAAAAACCACTTTTCGCACTTGTGTTAGTGTTGAAAAACCACTTTTCGCACACGTGTTTTTGCAGGAAACCACTTTTGCACTTGTATTAGTGTGGAAAAACCACTTTTCGCACTTGTGTTAGTGTTGAAAAACCACTTTTCGCACTTGTGTTAGTGTTGAAACACCACTTTTCGCACTTGTGTTAGTGTTGAAAAACCACTTTTCGCACTTGGGTTGGTGCAGGAAACCAGTTTTGCACTTGTATTAGTGTGGAAAAACCACTTTTCGCACTTGTGTTAGTGTTGAAAAACCACTTTTCGCACTTGTGTTAGTGTTGAAAAACCACTTTTCGCACTTGTGTTTTTGCAGGAAACCACTTTTGCACTTGTATTAGTGTGGAAAAAACACTTTTTGCACTTGTGATAGTGTTGAAAAACCACTTTTCGCACTTGTGTTAGTGTTGAAAAACCACTTTTCGCACTTGTGTTGGTGCAGGAAACCACTTTTGCACTTGTATTAGTGTGGAAAAAACACTTTTTGCACTTGTGATAGTGTTGAAAAACCACTTTTCGCACTTGTGTTTGTGTGAAAAACCACTTTTGGCACTTGTGTTGGTGCAGGAAACCACTTTTGCACTTGTATTAGTGTGGAAAAACCACTTTTGCACTTGTATTAGTGTTGAAAAACCACTTTTTGCACTTGTGTTAGTGTTGAAAAACCACTTTTTGCACTTATGTTGGTGCAGGAAACCACTTTTGCACTTGTATTAGTGTGGAAAACCACTTTTCGCACTTGTGTTAGTGTGGAAAAACCACTTTTCGCACTTGTGTTAGTGTTGAAAAACCTCTTGTCACACTTGTGATAGTGTTGAAAAACCACTTGTCGCACTTGTGTTGGTGCAGGAAACCACCGTTGCACTTGTATTAGTGTGGAAAAAACACTTTTCGCACTTGTGTTAGTGTTGAAAAACCACTTTTCGCACTTGTGTTAGTGTTGAAAAACCACTTTTCGCACTTATGTTGGTGCAGGAAACCACTTTTGCACTTGTATTAGTGTCGAAAAACCACTTTTCGCACTTGTGTTAGTGTTGAAAAACCACTTTTCGCACTTGTATTAGTGTTGAAAAACCACTTTTCGCACTTATGTTGGTGCAGCTAACCACTTTTGCACTTGTATTAGTGTGGAAAAAACACTTCGCACTTGTGTTAGTGTTGAAAAACGACTTTTCGCACTTGTGTTAGTGTTGAAAAACCACTTTTCGCACTTGTGTTAGTGTTGAAAAACCACTTTTCGCACTTGTGTTGGTGCAGGAAACCACTTTTGCACTTGTATTAGTGTGGAAAAACCACTTTTCGCACTTGTGTTAGTGTTGGAAAACCACTTTTCGCACTTGTGTTAGTGTTGAAAAACCACTTTTCGCACTTGTGTTGGTGCAGGAAACCACTTTTGCACTTGTATTAGTGTGGAAAAAACACTTTTTGCACTTGTGATAGTGTTGAAAAACCACTTTTCGCACTTGTGTTAGTGTTGAAAAACCACTTTTCGCACTTGTGTTGGTGCAGGAAACCACTTTTGCACTTGTATTAGTGTGGAAAAAACACTTTTTGCACTTGTGATATTGTTGAAAAACCACTTTTCGCACTTGTGTCAGTGTAGAAAAACCACTTTTCTCACTTGTGTTGGTGCAGGAAACCGCTTTTGCACTTGTATTAGTGTGGAAAAACCACTTTTGCACTTGTATTAGTGTTGAAAACCACTTTTCGCACTTGTGTTAGTGTGGAAAAACCACTTTTCGCACTTGTGTTAGTGTTGAAAAAACACTTTTCGCACTTGTGTTAGTGTTGAAAAACCACTTTTTGCACTTATGTTAGTGTTGAAAAACCACTTTTCGCACTTGTGTTGGTGCAGGAAACCACTTTTGCACTTGTATTAATGTGGAAAAACCACTTTTCGCACTTGTGTTAGTGTTGAAAAACCACTTTTTGCATTTGTGTTAGTGTTGAAAAACCACTTTTTGCACTTGTGATAGTGTTGAAAAACCACTTTTCGCACTTGTGTTGGTGCAGGAAACCACTTTTGCACTTGTATTAGTGTGGAAAAAACACTTTTTGCACTTGTGATAGTGTTGAAAAACCACTTGTCGCACTTGTGTTGGTGCAGGAAACCACTTTTGCACTTGTATTAGTGTGGAAAAACCACTTTTCGCACTTGTGTTAGTGTGGAAAAACCACTTTTCGCACTTGTGTTAGTGTTGAAAAACCACTTTTCGCACTTGTGTTAGTGTTGGAAAACCACTTTTCGCACTTGTGTTGGTGCAGGAAACCAGTTTTGCACTTGTATTAGTGTGGAAAAACCACTTTTCGCACTTGTGTTAGTGTTGAAAAACCACTTTTCGCACTTGTGTTAGTGTTGAAAAACCACTTTTCGCACTTGTGTTGGTGCAGGTAACCACTTTTGCACTTGTATTAGTGTGGAAAAACCACTTTTCGCACTTGTGTTCGTGTTGAAAAACCACTTTTCGCACTTGTGTTAGTGTTGAAAACAACTTTTCGCACTTGTGTTGGTGCAGGAAACCACTTTTGCACTTGTATTAGTGTGGAAAAACCACTTTTCACACTTGTGTTAGTGTGGAAAAACCACATTTCGCACTTGTGTTAGTGTTGAAAAACCACTTTTCGCACTTGTGTTAGTGTTGAAAAACCACTTTTCGCACTTGTGTTAGTGTTGAAACACCACTTTTCGCACTTGTGTTAGTGTTGAAAAACCACTTTTCGCACTTGTGTTGGTGCAGGAAACCAGTTTTGCACTTGTATTAGTGTGGAAATACCACTTTTCGCACTTGTGTTATTGTTGAAAAACCACTTTTCGCACTTGTGTTAGTGTTGAAAAACCACTTTTCGCACACGTGTTTTTGCAGGAAACCACTTTTGCACTTGTATTAGTGTGGAAAAAACACTTTTCGCACTTGTGTTAGTGTTGAAAAACCACTTTTCGCACTTGTGTTAGTGTTGAAACACCACTTTTCGCACTTGTGTTAGTGTTGAAAAACCACTTTTCGCACTTGGGTTGGTGCAGGAAACCAGTTTTGCACTTGTATTAGTGTGGAAAAACCACTTTTCGCACTTGTGTTAGTGTTGAAAAACCACTTTTCGCACTTGTGTTAGTGTTGAAAAACCACTTTTCGCACTTGTGTTTTTGCAGGAAACCACTTTTGCACTTGTATTAGTGTGGAAAAAACACTTTTTGCACTTGTGATAGTGTTGAAAAACCACTTTTCGCACTTGTGTTAGTGTTGAAAAACCACTTTTCGCACTTGTGTTGGTGCAGGAAACCACTTTTGCACTTGTATTAGTGTGGAAAAAACACTTTTTGCACTTGTGATAGTGTTGAAAAACCACTTTTCGCACTTGTGTTTGTGTGAAAAACCACTTTTGGCACTTGTGTTGGTGCAGGAAACCACTTTTGCACTTGTATTAGTGTGGAAAAACCACTTTTGCACTTGTATTAGTGTTGAAAAACCACTTTTTGCACTTGTGTTAGTGTTGAAAAACCACTTTTTGCACTTATGTTGGTGCAGGAAACCACTTTTGCACTTGTATTAGTGTGGAAAACCACTTTTCGCACTTGTGTTAGTGTGGAAAAACCACTTTTCGCACTTGTGTTAGTGTTGAAAAACCTCTTGTCACACTTGTGATAGTGTTGAAAAACCACTTGTCGCACTTGTGTTGGTGCAGGAAACCACCGTTGCACTTGTATTAGTGTGGAAAAAACACTTTTCGCACTTGTGTTAGTGTTGAAAAACCACTTTTCGCACTTGTGTTAGTGTTGAAAAACCACTTTTCGCACTTATGTTGGTGCAGGAAACCACTTTTGCACTTGTATTAGTGTCGAAAAACCACTTTTCGCACTTGTGTTAGTGTTGAAAAACCACTTTTCGCACTTGTATTAGTGTTGAAAAACCACTTTTCGCACTTATGTTGGTGCAGCTAACCACTTTTGCACTTGTATTAGTGTGGAAAAAACACTTCGCACTTGTGTTAGTGTTGAAAAACGACTTTTCGCACTTGTGTTAGTGTTGAAAAACCACTTTTCGCACTTGTGTTAGTGTTGAAAAACCACTTTTCGCACTTGTGTTGGTGCAGGAAACCACTTTTGCACTTGTATTAGTGTGGAAAAACCACTTTTCGCACTTGTGTTAGTGTTGGAAAACCACTTTTCGCACTTGTGTTAGTGTTGAAAAACCACTTTTCGCACTTGTGTTGGTGCAGGAAACCACTTTTGCACTTGTATTAGTGTGGAAAAAACACTTTTTGCACTTGTGATAGTGTTGAAAAACCACTTTTCGCACTTGTGTTAGTGTTGAAAAACCACTTTTCGCACTTGTGTTGGTGCAGGAAACCACTTTTGCACTTGTATTAGTGTGGAAAAAACACTTTTTGCACTTGTGATATTGTTGAAAAACCACTTTTCGCACTTGTGTCAGTGTAGAAAAACCACTTTTCTCACTTGTGTTGGTGCAGGAAACCGCTTTTGCACTTGTATTAGTGTGGAAAAACCACTTTTGCACTTGTATTAGTGTTGAAAACCACTTTTCGCACTTGTGTTAGTGTGGAAAAACCACTTTTCGCACTTGTGTTAGTGTTGAAAAAACACTTTTCGCACTTGTGTTAGTGTTGAAAAACCACTTTTTGCACTTATGTTAGTGTTGAAAAACCACTTTTCGCACTTGTGTTGGTGCAGGAAACCACTTTTGCACTTGTATTAATGTGGAAAAACCACTTTTCGCACTTGTGTTAGTGTTGAAAAACCACTTTTTGCATTTGTGTTAGTGTTGAAAAACCACTTTTTGCACTTGTGATAGTGTTGAAAAACCACTTTTCGCACTTGTGTTGGTGCAGGAAACCACTTTTGCACTTGTATTAGTGTGGAAAAAACACTTTTTGCACTTGTGATAGTGTTGAAAAACCACTTGTCGCACTTGTGTTGGTGCAGGAAACCACTTTTGCACTTGTATTAGTGTCGAAAAACCACTTTTCGCACTTGTGTTAGTGTTGAAAAACCACTTTTCGCACTTGTGTTAGTGTTGAAAAACCACTTTTCGCACTTATGTTAGTGTTGAAAAACCACTTTTCGCACTTGTGTTGGTGCAGCTAACCACTTTTGCACTTATATTAGTGTGGAAAAAACACTTTTTGCACTTGTGATAGTGTTGAAAAACCACTTTTCGCACTTGTGTTAGTGTTGAAAAACCACTTTTTGCACTTGTGTTGGTGCAGGAAATCCCGCTTTTGCACTTGTATTAGTGTGGAAAAACCACTTTTGCACTTGTATTAGTGTTGAAAAACCACTTTTCGCACTTGTGTTAGTGTTGAAAAAACACTTTTTGCACTTGTGTTAGTGTTGAAAAACCACTTTTCGCACTTGTGTTGGTGCAGGAAACCACTTTTGCACTTGTATTAGTGTGGAAAAAACACTTTTTGCACTTGTGATAGTGTTGAAAAACCACTTTTCGCACTTGTGTTAGTGTTGAAAAACCACTTTTCGCACTTGTGTTAGTGTTGAAAAACCACTTTTCGCACTTGTGTTAGTGTTGAAAAACCACTTTTCGCACTTGTGTTAGTGTTGAAAAACCACTTTTCGCACTTGTGTTGGTGCAGGAAACCACTTTTGCATTTGTATTAGTGTGGAAAAACCACTTTTCGCACTTGTGTTAGTGTTGAAAAAACACTTTTCGCACTTGTGTTAGTGTTGAAAAACCACTTTTCGCACTTGTGTTAGTGTTGAAAAACCACTTTTCGCACTTGTGTTGGTGCAGGAAACCACTTTTGCACTTGTATTAGTGTGGAAAAACCACTTTCCACACTTGTGTTAGTGTTAAAAAACCACTTTTCTCACTTTTGTTAGTGTTGAAAAACCACTTTTCGCACTTGTGTTAGTGTTGAAAAACCACTTTTCGCACTTGTGTTAGTGTTGAAAAACCACTTTTCGCACTTGTGTTGGTGCAGGAAACCACTTTTGCACTTGTATTAGTGTGGAAAAACCACTTTTCGCACTTGTGTTAATGTTGAAAAACCACTTTTCGCACTTGTGTTAGTGTTGAAAAAATACTTTTTGCACTTGTGTTAGTGTTGAAAAACCACTTTTCGCACTTGTGTTAGTGTTGAAAAACCACTTTTCGCACTTGTGTTGGTGCAGGAAACCACTTTTGCACTTGTATTAGTGTGGAAAAACCACTTTTCGCACTTGTATTAGTGTGGAAAAAACCACTTTTCGCACTTGTGTTAGTGTTGAAAAAACACTTTTCGCACTTGTGTTAGTGTTGAAAAACCACTTTTCGCACTTGAGTTAGTGTTGAAAAACCACTTTTCGCACTTGTGTTAGTGTTGAAAAACCACTTTTCGCACATGTGTTGGTGCAGGAAACCAGTTTTGCACTTGTATTAGTGTGGAAAAACCACTTTTCGCACTTGTGTTCGTGTTGAAAAACCACTTTTCGCACTTGTGTTAGTGTTGAAAAACCACTTTTCGCACTTGTGTTAGTGTGGAAAAACCACTTTTCGCACTTGTGTTAGTGTTGAAAAAACACTTTTCGCACTTGTGTTAGTGTTGAAAAACCACTTTTCGCACTTGTGTTAGTGTTGAAAAACCACTTTTCGCACTCTTGTGTTGGTGCAGGAAACCACTTTTGCACTTGTATTAGTGTGGAAAAACCACTTGTCGCACTTGTGTTAGTGTTGAAAACCACTTTTCGCACTTGTGATAGTGTTGTAAAACCACTTTTCGCACTTGTGTTGGTGCAGGAAACCACTTTTGCACTTGTATTAGTGTGGAAAAAACACTTTTTGCACTTGTGATAGTGTTGAAAAACCACTTGTCGCACTTGTGTTGGTGCAGGAAACCACTTTTGCACTTGTATTAGTGTGGAAAAAACACTTTTTGCACTTGTGTTAGTGTTGAAAAACCACTTTTCGCACTTATGTTGGTGCAGGAAACCACTTTTGTACTTGTATTAGTGTCGAAAAACCACTTTTCGCACTTGTGTTAGTGTTGAAAAACCACTTTTCGCACTTGTGTTAGTGTTGAAAAACCACTTTTCGCACTTATGTTAGTGTTGAAAAACCTCTTTTCGCACTTGTGTTGGTGCAGGAAACCACTTTTGCACTTGTATTAGTGTGGAAAAAACACTTTTTGCACTTGATAGTGTTGAAAAACCACTTTTTGCACTTGTGTTAGTGTTGAAAAACCACTTTTTGCACTTGTGTTTTTTGCAGGAAACCACTTTTGCACTTGTATTAGTGTGGAAAAAACACTTTTTGACTTGATAGTGTTGAAAAACCACTTTTCGCACTTGTGTTAGTGTTGAAAAACCACTTTTCGCACTTGTGTTAGTGTAGAAAAACCACTTTTCGCATTTGTGTTAGTGTTGAAAAACCACTTTTCGCACTTGTGTTGGTGCAGGAAACCACTTTTGCACTTGTATTAGTGTGGAAAAACCACTTTTCGCAATTGTGTTAGTGTTGAAAAACCACTTTTCGCACCTGTGTTAGTGTTGAAAAACCACTTTTCGCACTTTTGTTGGTGCAGGAAACCACTTTTGCACTTGTATTAGTGTGGAAAAAACACTTTTTGCACTTGTGATCGTGTTGAAAAACCACTTTTCGCACTTGTGTTAGTGTTGAAAAACCACTTTTCGCACTTGTGATAGTGTTGAAAAACCACTTTTTGCACTTGTGTTGGTGCAGGAAACCACTTTTGCATTTGTATTAGTGTGAAAAACCACTTTTCGCACTTGTGTTAGTGTTGAAAAACCACTTTTCGCACTTGTGTTAGTGTTGAAAAAACACTTTTCGCACTTGTGTTAGTGTTGAAAAACCACTTTTCGCACTTGTGTTAGTGTTGAAAAACCACTTTTCGCACTTGTGTTGGTGCAGGAAACCACTTTTGCACTTGTATTAGTGTGGAAAAACCACTTTTCGTACTTGTGTTAGTGTTGAAAAACCACTTTTCGCACTTGTGTTGGTGCAGGAAACCACTTTTGCACTTGTATTAGTGTGGAAAAACCACTTTTCGCACTTGTGTTAGTGTTGAAAAACCACTTTTCGCACTTGTGTTAGTGTTGAAAAAACACTTTTTGCACTTGTGATAGTGTTGAAAAACCACTTTTCGCACTTGTGTTGTTGCAGGAAACCACTTTTGCACTTGTATTAGTGTGGAAAAAACACTTTTTGCACTTGTGATAGTGTTGAAAAACCACTTTCGCACTTGTGTTGGTGTTGAAAAACCACTTTTTGCACTTGTGTTAGTGTTGAAAACCACTTTTTGCACTTGTGTTGGTGCAGGAAACCACTTTTGCATTTGTATTAGTGTGGAAAAACCACTTTTCGCACTTGTGTTAGTGTTGAAAAACCACTTTTCGCACTTGTGTTAGTGTTGAAAAAACACTTTTCGCACTTGTGTTAGTGTTGAAAAACCACTTTTCGCACTTGTGTTAGTGTTGAAAAACCACTTTTCGCACTTGTGTTGGTGCAGGAAACCACTTTTGCACTTGTATTAGTGTGGAAAAACCACTTTTCGCACTTGTGTTAGTGTTGAAAAATCACTTTTCGCACTTGTGTTAGTGTTGAAAAACCACTTTTCGCACTTGTGTTGGTGCAGGAAACCACTTTTGCACTTGTATGAGTGTGGAAAAACCACTTTTCGCACTTGTGTTAGTGTTGAAAAACCACTTTTCGCACTTGTGTTAGTGTTGAAAAAACACTTTTTGCACTTGTGTTAGTGTTGAAAAACCACTTTTCGCACTTGTGTTAGTGTTGGAAAACAACTTTTCGCACTTGTGTTGGTGCAGGAAACCACTTTTGCACTTGTATTAGTGTGGAAAAACCACTTTTCGCACTTGTGTTAGTGTGGAAAAACCACTTTTCGCACTTGTGTTAGTGTTGAAAAACCACTTTTCGCACTTGTGTTAGTGTTGAAACACCACTTTTCGCACTTGTGTTAGTGTTGAAAAACCACTTTTCGCACTTGGGTTGGTGCAGGAAACCAGTTTTGCACTTGTATTAGTGTGGAAAAACCACTTTTCGCACTTGTGTTAGTGTTGAAAAACCACTTTTCGCACTTGTGTTAGTGTTGAAAAACCACTTTTCGCACTTGTGTTTTTGCAGGAAACCACTTTTGCACTTGTATTAGTGTGGAAAAAACACTTTTTGCACTTGTGATAGTGTTGAAAAACCACTTTTCGCACTTGTGTTAGTGTTGAAAAACCACTTTTCGCACTTGTGTTGGTGCAGGAAACCACTTTTGCACTTGTATTAGTGTGGAAAAAACACTTTTTGCACTTGTGATAGTGTTGAAAAACCACTTTTCACACTTGTGTTAGTGTTGAAAAACCACTTTTCGCACTTGTGTTGGTGCAGGAAACCACTTTTGCACTTGTGTTAGTGTTGAAAAACCACTTTTCGCACTTGTGTTGGTGCAGGAAACCACTTTTGCACTTGTATTAATGTGGAAAAACCACTTTTCGCACTTGTGTTAGTGTTGAAAAACCACTTTTC
Source organism: Myxine glutinosa (assembly GCF_964187855.1). Classification (NCBI taxonomy): domain Eukaryota; kingdom Metazoa; phylum Chordata; class Myxini; order Myxiniformes; family Myxinidae; genus Myxine; species Myxine glutinosa. The sequence goes on along the minus strand of NW_027617508.1, from coordinate 51,637 downwards.
GCACTTGTATTAGTGTAGAAAAACCACTTTTCGCACTTGTGTTAGTGTTGAAAAACCACTTTTCGCACTTGTGTTAGTGTTGAAAAACCACTTTTCGCACTTGTGTTGGTGCAGGAAACCACTTTTGCACTTGGATTAGTGTGGAAAAAACACTTTTTGCACTTGTGATAGTGTTGAAAAACCACTTTTCGCACTTGTGTTGGTGCAGGAAACCGCTTTTGCACTTGTATTAGTGTGGAAAAACCACTTTTGCACTTGTATTGGTGTTGAAAAACCACTTTTCGCACTTGTGTTATTGTGGAAAAACCACTTTTTGCACTTGTGTTAGTGTTGAAAAACCACTTTTTGCACTTGTGTTAGTGTTGAAAAACCACTTTTCGCACTTGTGTTGGTGCAGGAAACCACTTTTGCACTTGTATTAGTGTGGAAAAAACACTTTTTGCACTTGTGATATTGTGGAAAAACCACTTTTCGCACTTGTGTTAGTGTTGAAAAACCACTTTTCGCACTTGTGTTAGTGTTGAAAAAACACTTTTCGCACTTGTGTTAGTGTTGAAAAACCACTTTTCGCACTTGTGTTAGTGTTGAAAAACCACTTTTCGCACTTGTGTTGGTGCAGGAAACCACTTTTCGCACTTGTGTTAGTGTTGAAAAACCACTTTTCGCACTTGTGTTCGTGTTGAAAAAGCACTTTTCGCACTTGTGTTAGTGTTGAAAAACCACTTTTCGCATTTGTGTTGGTGCAGGAAACCACTTTTGCACTTGTATTAGTGTGGAAAAACCACTTTTCGCACTTGTGTTAGTGTGGAAAAACCACTTTTCGCACTTGTGTTAGTGTTGAAAAACCACTTTTCGCACTTGTGTTAGTGTTGAAAAACCACTTTTCGCACTTGGGTTAGTGTTAAACAACCACTTTTCGCACTTGTGTTGGTGCAGGAAACCACTTTTGCACTTGTATTAGTGTGGAAAAACCACTTTTCGCACTTGTGTTAGTGTTGAAAAACCACTTTTCGCACTTGTGTTAGTGTTGAAAAAACACTTTTTGCACTTGTGTTAGTGTTGAAAAACCACTTTTCGCACTTGTGTTGGTGCAGGAAACCACTTTTGCACTTGTATTAGTGTGGAAAAAACACTTTTTGCACTTGTGATAGTGTTGAAAAACCACTTTTCGCACTTGTGTTGGTGTTGAAAAACCACTTTTTGCACTTGTGTTAGTGTTGAAAACCACTTTTTGCACTTGTGTTGGTGCAGGAAACCACTTTTGCATTTGTATTAGTGTGGAAAAACCACTTTTCGCACTTGTGTTAGTGTTGAAAAACCACTTTTCGCACTTGTGTTAGTGTTGAAAAAACACTTTTCGCACTTGTGTTAGTGTTGAAAAACCACTTTTCGCACTTGTGTTAGTGTTGAAAAACCACTTTTCGCACTTGTGTTGGTGCAGGAAACCACTTTTGCACTTGTATTAGTGTGGAAAAACCACTTTTCGCACTTGTGTTAGTGTTGAAAAATCACTTTTCGCACTTGTGTTAGTGTTGAAAAACCACTTTTCGCACTTGTGTTGGTGCAGGAAACCACTTTTGCACTTGTATGAGTGTGGAAAAACCACTTTTCGCACTTGTGTTAGTGTTGAAAAACCACTTTTCGCACTTGTGTTAGTGTTGAAAAAACACTTTTTGCACTTGTGTTAGTGTTGAAAAACCACTTTTCGCACTTGTGTTAGTGTTGAAAAACAACTTTTCGCACTTGTGTTGGTGCAGGAAACCACTTTTGCACTTGTATTAGTGTGGAAAAACCACTTTTCGCACTTGTGTTAGTGTGGAAAAACCACTTTTCGCACTTGTGTTAGTGTTGAAAAACCACTTTTCGCACTTGTGTTAGTGTTGAAAAACCACTTTTCGCACTTGTGTTAGTGTTGAAACACCACTTTTCGCACTTGTGTTAGTGTTGAAAAACCACTTTTCGCACTTGGGTTGGTGCAGGAAACCAGTTTTGCACTTGTATTAGTGTGGAAAAACCACTTTTCGCACTTGTGTTAGTGTTGAAAAACCACTTTTCGCACTTGTGTTAGTGTTGAAAAACCACTTTTCGCACTTGTGTTTTTGCAGGAAACCACTTTTGCACTTGTATTAGTGTGGAAAAAACACTTTTTGCACTTGTGATAGTGTTGAAAAACCACTTTTCGCACTTGTGTTAGTGTTGAAAAACCACTTTTCGCACTTGTGTTGGTGCAGGAAACCACTTTTGCACTTGTATTAGTGTGGAAAAAACACTTTTTGCACTTGTGATAGTGTTGAAAAACCACTTTTCACACTTGTGTTAGTGTTGAAAAACCACTTTTCGCACTTGTGTTGGTGCAGGAAACCACTTTTGCACTTGTGTTAGTGTTGAAAAACCACTTTTCGCACTTGTGTTGGTGCAGGAAACCACTTTTGCACTTGTATTAATGTGGAAAAACCACTTTTCGCACTTGTGTTAGTGTTGAAAAACCACTTTTCGCACTTGTATTAGTGTAGAAAAACCACTTTTCGCACTTGTGTTAGTGTTGAAAAACCACTTTTCGCACTTGTGTTAGTGTTGAAAAACCACTTTTCGCACTTGTGTTGGTGCAGGAAACCACTTTTGCACTTGGATTAGTGTGGAAAAAACACTTTTTGCACTTGTGATAGTGTTGGAAAACCACTTTTCGCACTTGTGTTGGTGCAGGAAACCGCTTTTGCACTTGTATTAGTGTGGAAAAACCACTTTTGCACTTGTATTGGTGTTGAAAAACCACTTTTCGCACTTGTGTTATTGTGGAAAAACCACTTTTTGCACTTGTGTTAGTGTTGAAAAACCACTTTTTGCACTTGTGTTAGTGTTGAAAAACCACTTTTCGCACTTGTGTTGGTGCAGGAAACCACTTTTGCACTTGTATTAGTGTGGAAAAAACACTTTTTGCACTTGTGATATTGTGGAAAAACCACTTTTCGCACTTGTGTTAGTGTTGAAAAACCACTTTTCGCACTTGTGTTAGTGTTGAAAAAACACTTTTCGCACTTGTGTTAGTGTTGAAAAACCACTTTTCGCACTTGTGTTAGTGTTGAAAAACCACTTTTCGCACTTGTGTTGGTGCAGGAAACCACTTTTCGCACTTGTGTTAGTGTTGAAAAACCACTTTTCGCACTTGTGTTCGTGTTGAAAAAGCACTTTTCGCACTTGTGTTAGTGTTGAAAAACCACTTTTCGCATTTGTGTTGGTGCAGGAAACCACTTTTGCACTTGTATTAGTGTGGAAAAACCACTTTTCGCACTTGTGTTAGTGTGGAAAAACCACTTTTCGCACTTGTGTTAGTGTTGAAAAACCACTTTTCGCACTTGTGTTAGTGTTGAAAAACCACTTTTTGCACTTGGGTTAGTGTTAAACAACCACTTTTCGCACTTGTGTTGGTGCAGGAAACCACTTTTGCACTTGTATTAGTGTGGAAAAACCACTTTTCGCACTTGTGTTAGTGTTGAAAAACCACTTTTCGCACTTGTGTTAGTGTTGAAAAAACACTTTTTGCACTTGTGTTAGTGTTGAAAAACCACTTTTCGCACTTGTGTTGGTGCAGGAAACCACTTTTGCACTTGTATTAGTGTGGAAAAAACACTTTTTGCACTTGTGATAGTGTTGAAAAACCACTTTTCGCACTTGTGTTGGTGTTGAAAAACCACTTTTTGCACTTGTGTTAGTGTTGAAAACCACTTTTTGCACTTGTGTTGGTGCAGGAAACCACTTTTGCATTTGTATTAGTGTGGAAAAACCACTTTTCGCACTTGTGTTAGTGTTGAAAAACCACTTTTCGCACTTGTGTTAGTGTTGAAAAAACACTTTTCGCACTTGTGTTAGTGTTGAAAAACCACTTTTCGCACTTGTGTTAGTGTTGAAAAACCACTTTTCGCACTTGTGTTGGTGCAGGAAACCACTTTTGCACTTGTATTAGTGTGGAAAAACCACTTTTCGCACTTGTGTTAGTGTTGAAAAATCACTTTTCGCACTTGTGTTAGTGTTGAAAAACCACTTTTCGCACTTGTGTTGGTGCAGGAAACCACTTTTGCACTTGTATGAGTGTGGAAAAACCACTTTTCGCACTTGTGTTAGTGTTGAAAAACCACTTTTCGCACTTGTGTTAGTGTTGAAAAAACACTTTTTGCACTTGTGTTAGTGTTGAAAAACCACTTTTCGCACTTGTGTTAGTGTTGAAAAACAACTTTTCGCACTTGTGTTGGTGCAGGAAACCACTTTTGCACTTGTATTAGTGTGGAAAAACCACTTTTCGCACTTGTGTTAGTGTGGAAAAACCACTTTTCGCACTTGTGTTAGTGTTGAAAAACCACTTTTCGCACTTGTGTTAGTGTTGAAAAACCACTTTTCGCACTTGTGTTAGTGTTGAAACACCACTTTTCGCACTTGTGTTAGTGTTGAAAAACCACTTTTCGCACTTGGGTTGGTGCAGGAAACCAGTTTTGCACTTGTATTAGTGTGGAAAAACCACTTTTCGCACTTGTGTTAGTGTTGAAAAACCACTTTTCGCACTTGTGTTAGTGTTGAAAAACCACTTTTCGCACTTGTGTTTTTGCAGGAAACCACTTTTGCACTTGTATTAGTGTGGAAAAAACACTTTTTGCACTTGTGATAGTGTTGAAAAACCACTTTTCGCACTTGTGTTAGTGTTGAAAAACCACTTTTCGCACTTGTGTTGGTGCAGGAAACCACTTTTGCACTTGTATTAGTGTGGAAAAAACACTTTTTGCACTTGTGATAGTGTTGAAAAACCACTTTTCGCACTTGTGTTAGTGTTGAAAAACCACTTTTCGCACTTGTGTTGGTGCAGGAAACCACTTTTGCACTTGTGTTAGTGTTGAAAAACCACTTTTCGCACTTGTGTTGGTGCAGGAAACCACTTTTGCACTTGTATTAATGTGGAAAAAACCACTTTTCGCACTTGTGTTAGTGTTGAAAAACCACTTTTCGCACTTGTATTAGTGTAGAAAAACCACTTTTCGCACTTGTGTTAGTGTTGAAAAACCACTTTTCGCACTTGTGTTAGTGTTGAAAAACCACTTTTCGCACTTGTGTTGGTGCAGGAAACCACTTTTGCACTTGGATTAGTGTGGAAAAAACACTTTTTGCACTTGTGATAGTGTTGAAAAACCACTTTTCGCACTTGTGTTGGTGCAGGAAACCGCTTTTGCACTTGTATTAGTGTGGAAAAACCACTTTTGCACTTGTATTGGTGTTGAAAAACCACTTTTCGCACTTGTGTTATTGTGGAAAAACCACTTTTTGCACTTGTGTTAGTGTTGAAAAACCACTTTTTGCACTTGTGTTAGTGTTGAAAAACCACTTTTCGCACTTGTGTTGGTGCAGGAAACCACTTTTGCACTTGTATTAGTGTGGAAAAAACACTTTTTGCACTTGTGATATTGTTGAAAAACCACTTTTCGCACTTGTGTTAGTGTTGAAAAACCACTTTTCGCACTTGTGTTAGTGTTGAAAAACTACTTTTTGCACTTGTGTTTGTGTTGAAAAACCAATTTTCGCACTTGTGTTGGTGCAGGAAACCACTTTTGCACTTGTATTAGTGTGGAAAAACCACTTTTCGCACTTGTGTTAGTGTTGAAAAACCACTTTTCGCACTTGTGTTCGTGTTGAAAAAGCACTTTTCGCACTTGTATTAGTGTGGAAAAACCACTTTTCGCACTTGTGTTAGTGTGGAAAAACCACTTTTCGCACTTGTGTTAGTGTTGAAAAACCACTTTTCGCACTTGTGTTAGTGTTGAAAAACCACTTTTCGCACTTGGGTTAGTGTTAAACAACCACTTTTCGCACTTGTGTTGGTGCAGGAAACCACTTTTGCACTTGTATTAGTGTGGAAAAAACACTTTTTGCACTTGTGATATTGTTGAAAATCCACTTTTCGCACTTGTGTTAGTGTTGAAAAACCACTTTTCGCACTTGTGTTAGTGTTGAAAAACCACTTTTCGCACTTGTGTTGGTGCAGGAAACCACTTTTGCACTTGTATTAGTGTGGAAAAACCACTTTTCGCACTTGTGTTAGTGTTGCAAAACCACTTTTCGCACTTGTGTTAGTGTTGAAACACTACTTTTCGCACTTGTGTTAGTGTTGAAAAACCACTTTTCACACTTGTGTTGGTGCAGGAAACCAGTTTTGCACTTGTATTAGTGTGGAAAAACCACTTTTCGCACTTGTGTTAGTGTGGAAAAACCACTTTTCGCACTTGTGTTAGTGTTGAAAAACCACTTTTCGCACTTGTGTTCGTGTTGAAAAACCACTTTTCGCATTTGTGTTGGTGCAGGAAACCACTTTTGCACTTGTATTAGTGTGGAAAAACCACTTTTCGCACTTGTGTTAGTGTGGAAAAACCACTTTTCGCACTTGTGTTAGTGTTGAAAAACCACTTTTCGCACTTGTGTTAGTGTTGGAAAACCACTTTTCGCACTTGTGTTGGTGCAGGAAACCAGTTTTGCACTTGTATTAGTGTGGAAAAACACTTTTTGCACTTGTGATATTGTTGAAAAACCACTTTTCGCACTTGTGTTAGTGTTGAAAAACCACTTTTCGCACTTGTGTTAGTGTTGAAAAACCACTTTTCGCACTTGTGTTGGTGCAGGAAACCACTTTTGCACTTGTATTAGTGTGGAAAAACCACTTTTCGCACTTGTGTTAGTGTTGCAAAACCACTTTTCGCACTTGTGTTAGTGTTGAAACACTACTTTTCGCACTTGTGTTAGTGTTGAAAAACCACTTTTCACACTTGTGTTGGTGCAGGAAACCAGTTTTGCACTTGTATTAGTGTGGAAAAACCACTTTTCGCACTTGTGTTAGTGTGGAAAAACCACTTTTCGCACTTGTGTTAGTGTTGAAAAACCACTTTTCGCACTTGTGTTCGTGTTGAAAAACCACTTTTCGCATTTGTGTTGGTGCAGGAAACCACTTTTGCACTTGTATTAGTGTGGAAAAACCACTTTTCGCACTTGTGTTAGTGTGGAAAAACCACTTTTCGCACTTGTGTTAGTGTTGAAAAACCACTTTTCGCACTTGTGTTAGTGTTGGAAAACCACTTTTCGCATTTGTGTTGGTGCAGGAAACCACTTTTGCACTTGTATTAGTGTGGAAAAACCACTTTTCGCACTTGTGTTAGTGTGGAAAAACCACTTTTCGCAATTGTGTTAGTGTTGAAAAACCACTTTTCGCACCTGTGTTAGTGTTGAAAAACCACTTTTCGCACTTTTGTTGGTGCAGGAAACCACTTTTGCACTTGTATTAGTGTGGAAAAAACACTTTTTGCACTTGTGATCGTGTTGAAAAACCACTTTTCGCACTTGTGTTAGTGTTGAAAAACCACTTTTCGCACTTGTGATAGTGTTGAAAAACCACTTTTTGCACTTGTGTTGGTGCAGGAAACCACTTTTGCATTTGTATTAGTGTGGAAAAACCACTTTTCGCACTTGTGTTAGTGTTGAAAAACCACTTTTCGCACTTGTGTTAGTGTTGAAAAAACACTTTTCGCACTTGTGTTAGTGTTGAAAAACCACTTTTCGCACTTGTGTTAGTGTTGAAAAACCACTTTTCGCACTTGTGTTGGTGCAGGAAACCACTTTTGCACTTGTATTAGTGTGGAAAAACCACTTTTCGCACTTGTGTTAGTGTTGAAAAACCACTTTTCGCACTTGTGTTGGTGCAGGAAACCACTTTTGCACTTGTATTAGTGTGGAAAAACCACTTTTCGCACTTGTGTTAGTGTTGAAAAACCACTTTTCGCACTTGTGTTAGTGTTGAAAAAACACTTTTTGCACTTGTGATAGTGTTGAAAAACCACTTTTCGCACTTGTGTTGTTGCAGGAAACCACTTTTGCACTTGTATTAGTGTGGAAAAAACACTTTTTGCACTTGTGATAGTGTTGAAAAACCACTTTTCGCACTTGTGTTGGTGTTGAAAAACCACTTTTTGCACTTGTGTTAGTGTTGAAAACCACTTTTTGCACTTGTGTTGGTGCAGGAAACCACTTTTGCATTTGTATTAGTGTGGAAAAACCACTTTTCGCACTTGTGTTAGTGTTGAAAAACCACTTTTCGCACTTGTGTTAGTGTTGAAAAAACACTTTTCGCACTTGTGTTAGTGTTGAAAAACCACTTTTCGCACTTGTGTTAGTGTTGAAAAACCACTTTTCGCACTTGTGTTGGTGCAGGAAACCACTTTTGCACTTGTATTAGTGTGGAAAAACCACTTTTCGCACTTGTGTTAGTGTTGAAAAATCACTTTTCGCACTTGTGTTAGTGTTGAAAAACCACTTTTCGCACTTGTGTTGGTGCAGGAAACCACTTTTGCACTTGTATGAGTGTGGAAAAACCACTTTTCGCACTTGTGTTAGTGTTGAAAAACCACTTTTCGCACTTGTGTTAGTGTTGAAAAAACACTTTTTGCACTTGTGTTAGTGTTGAAAAACCACTTTTCGCACTTGTGTTAGTGTTGAAAAACAACTTTTCGCACTTGTGTTGGTGCAGGAAACCACTTTTGCACTTGTATTAGTGTGGAAAAACCACTTTTCGCACTTGTGTTAGTGTGGAAAAAACACTTTTCGCACTTGTGTTAGTGTTGAAAAACCACTTTTCGCACTTGTGTTAGTGTTGAAAAACCACTTTTCGCACTTGTGTTAGTGTTGAAACACCACTTTTCGCACTTGTGTTAGTGTTGAAAAACCACTTTTCGCACTTGGGTTGGTGCAGGAAACCAGTTTTGCACTTGTATTAGTGTGGAAAAACCACTTTTCGCACTTGTGTTAGTGTTGAAAAACCACTTTTCGCACTTGTGTTAGTGTTGAAAAACCACTTTTCGCACTTGTGTTTTTGCAGGAAACCACTTTTGCACTTGTATTAGTGTGGAAAAAACACTTTTTGCACTTGTGATAGTGTTGAAAAACCACTTTTCGCACTTGTGTTAGTGTTGAAAAACCACTTTTCGCACTTGTGTTGGTGCAGGAAACCACTTTTGCACTTGTATTAGTGTGGAAAAAACACTTTTTGCACTTGTGATAGTGTTGAAAAACCACTTTTCGCACTTGTGTTAGTGTTGAAAAACCACTTTTCGCACTTGTGTTGGTGCAGGAAACCACTTTTGCACTTGTGTTAGTGTTGAAAAACCACTTTTCGCACTTGTGTTGGTGCAGGAAACCACTTTTGCACTTGTATTAATGTGGAAAAACCACTTTTCGCACTTGTGTTAGTGTTGAAAAACCACTTTTCGCACTTGTATTAGTGTAGAAAAACCACTTTTCGCACTTGTGTTAGTGTTGAAAAACCACTTTTCGCACTTGTGTTAGTGTTGAAAAACCACTTTTCGCACTTGTGTTGGTGCAGGAAACCACTTTTGCACTTGGAATAGTGTGGAAAAAACACTTTTTGCACTTGTGATAGTGTTGAAAAACCACTTTTCGCACTTGTGTTGGTGCAGGAAACCGCTTTTGCACTTGTATTAGTGTGGAAAAACCACTTTTGCACTTGTATTGGTGTTGAAAAACCACTTTTCGCACTTGTGTTATTGTGGAAAAACCACTTTTTGCACTTGTGTTAGTGTTGAAAAACCACTTTTTGCACTTGTGTTAGTGTTGAAAAACCACTTTTCGCACTTGTGTTGGTGCAGGAAACCACTTTTGCACTTGTATTAGTGTGGAAAAAACACTTTTTGCACTTGTGATATTGTGGAAAAACCACTTTTCGCACTTGTGTTAGTGTTGAAAAACCACTTTTCGCACTTGTGTTAGTGTTGAAAAAACACTTTTCGCACTTGTGTTAGTGTTGAAAAACCACTTTTCGCACTTGTGTTAGTGTTGAAAAACCACTTTTCGTACTTGTGTTGGTGCAGGAAACCACTTTTCGCACTTGTGTTAGTGTTGAAAAACCACTTTTCGCACTTGTGTTCGTGTTGAAAAAGCACTTTTCGCACTTGTGTTAGTGTTGAAAAACCACTTTTCGCATTTGTGTTGGTGCAGGAAACCACTTTTGCACTTGTATTAGTGTGGAAAAACCACTTTTCGCACTTGTGTTAGTGTGGAAAAACCACTTTTCGCACTTGTGTTAGTGTTGAAAAACCACTTTTCGCACTTGTGTTAGTGTTGAAAAACCACTTTTCGCACTTGGGTTAGTGTTAAACAACCACTTTTCGCACTTGTGTTGGTGCAGGAAACCACTTTTGCACTTGTATTAGTGTGGAAAAACCACTTTTCGCACTTGTGTTAGTGTTGAAAAACCACTTTTCGCACTTGTGTTAGTGTTGAAAAAACACTTTTTGCACTTGTGTTAGTGTTGAAAAACCACTTTTCGCACTTGTGTTGGTGCAGGAAACCACTTTTGCACTTGTATTAGTGTGGAAAAAACACTTTTTGCACTTGTGATAGTGTTGAAAAACCACTTTTCGCACTTGTGTTGGTGTTGAAAAACCACTTTTTGCACTTGTGTTAGTGTTGAAAACCACTTTTTGCACTTGTGTTGGTGCAGGAAACCACTTTTGCATTTGTATTAGTGTGGAAAAACCACTTTTCGCACTTGTGTTAGTGTTGAAAAACCACTTTTCGCACTTGTGTTAGTGTTGAAAAACCACTTTTCGCACTTGTGTTAGTGTTGAAAAACCACTTTTCGCACTTGTGTTAGTGTTGAAAAACCACTTTTCGCACTTGTGTTGGTGCAGGAAACCACTTTTGCACTTGTATTAGTGTGGAAAAACCACTTTTCGCACTTGTGTTAGTGTTGAAAAATCACTTTTCGCACTTGTGTTAGTGTTGAAAAACCACTTTTCGCACTTGTGTTGGTGCAGGAAACCACTTTTGCACTTGTATGAGTGTGGAAAAACCACTTTTCGCACTTGTGTTAGTGTTGAAAAACCACTTTTCGCACCTGTGTTAGTGTTGAAAAAACACTTTTTGCACTTGTGTTAGTGTTGAAAAACCACTTTTCGCACTTGTGTTAGTGTTGAAAAACAACTTTTCGCACTTGTGTTGGTGCAGGAAACCACTTTTGCACTTGTATTAGTGTGGAAAAACCACTTTTCGCACTTGTGTTAGTGTGGAAAAACCACTTTTCGCACTTGTGTTAGTGTTGAAAAACCACTTTTCGCACTTGTGTTAGTGTTGAAACACCACTTTTCGCACTTGTGTTAGTGTTGAAAAACCACTTTTCGCACTTGGGTTGGTGCAGGAAACCAGTTTTGCACTTGTATTAGTGTGGAAAAACCACTTTTCGCACTTGTGTTAGTGTTGAAAAACCACTTTTCGCACTTGTGTTAGTGTTGAAAAACCACTTTTCGCACTTGTGTTTTTGCAGGAAACCACTTTTGCACTTGTATTAGTGTGGAAAAAACACTTTTTGCACTTGTGATAGTGTTGAAAAACCACTTTTCGCACTTGTGTTAGTGTTGAAAAACCACTTTTCGCACTTGTGTTGGTGCAGGAAACCACTTTTGCACTTGTATTAGTGTGGAAAAAACACTTTTTGCACTTGTGATAGTGTTGAAAAACCACTTTTCGCACTTGTGTTAGTGTTGAAAAACCACTTTTCGCACTTGTGTTGGTGCAGGAAACCACTTTTGCACTTGTGTTAGTGTTGAAAAACCACTTTTCGCACTTGTGTTGGTGCAGGAAACCACTTTTGCACTTGTATTAATGTGGAAAAACCACTTTTCGCACTTGTGTTAGTGTTGAAAAACCACTTTTCGCACTTGTATTAGTGTAGAAAAACCACTTTTCACACTTGTGTTAGTGTTGAAAAACCACTTTTCGCACTTGTGTTAGTGTTGAAAAACCACTTTTCGCACTTGTGTTGGTGCAGGAAACCACTTTTGCACTTGGATTAGTGTGGAAAAAACACTTTTTGCACTTGTGATAGTGTTGAAAAACCACTTTTCGCACTTGTGTTGGTGCAGGAAACCGCTTTTGCACTTGTATTAGTGTGGAAAAACCACTTTTGCACTTGTATTGGTGTTGAAAAACCACTTTTCGCACTTGTGTTATTGTGGAAAAACCACTTTTTGCACTTGTGTTAGTGTTGAAAAACCACTTTTTGCACTTGTGTTAGTGTTGAAAAACCACTTTTCGCACTTGTGTTGGTGCAGGAAACCACTTTTGCACTTGTATTAGTGTGGAAAAAACACTTTTTGCACTTGTGATATTGTTGAAAAACCACTTTTCGCACTTGTGTTAGTGTTGAAAAACCACTTTTCGCACTTGTGTTAGTGTTGAAAAAGCACTTTTCGCACTTGTGTTAGTGTTGAAAAACCACTTTTCGCACTTGTGTTGGTGCAGGAAACCACTTTTGCACTTGTATTAGTGTGGAAAAAACACTTTTTGCACTTGTGATATTGTTGAAAAACCACTTTTCGCACTTGTGTTAGTGTTGAAAAACCACTTTTCGCACTTGTGTTCGTGTTGAAAAAGCACTTTTCGCACTTGTGTTAGTGTTGAAAAACCACTTTTCGCATTTGTGTTGGTGCAGGAAACCACTTTTGCACTTGTATTAGTGTGGAAAAACCACTTTTCGCACTTGTGTTAGTGTGGAAAAACCACTTTTCGCACTTGTGTTAGTGTTGAAAAACCACTTTTCGCACTTGTGTTAGTGTTGAAAAACCACTTTTCGCACTTGGGTTAGTGTTAAACAACCACTTTTCGCACTTGTGTTGGTGCAGGAAACCACTTTTGCACTTGTATTAGTGTGGAAAAAACACTTTTTGCACTTGTGATATTGTTGAAAAACCACTTTTCGCACTTGTGTTAGTGTTGAAAAACCACTTTTCGCACTTGTGTTAGTGTTGAAAAACCACTTTTCGCACTTGTGTTGGTGCAGGAAACCACTTTTGCACTTGTATTAGTGTGGAAAAACCACTTTTCGCACTTGTGTTAGTGTTGCAAAACCACTTTTCGCACTTGTGTTAGTGTTGAAACATTACTTTTCGCACTTGTGTTAGTGTTGAAAAACCACTTTTCACACTTGTGTTGGTGCAGGAAACCAGTTTTGCACTTGTATTAGTGTGGAAAAACCACTTTTCGCACTTGTGTTAGTGTGGAAAAACCACTTTTCGCACTTGTGTTAGTGTTGAAAAACCACTTTTCGCACTTGTGTTCGTGTTGAAAAACCACTTTTCGCATTTGTGTTGGTGCAGGAAACCACTTTTGCACTTGTATTAGTGTGGAAAAACCACTTTTCGCACTTGTGTTAGTGTGGAAAAACCACTTTTCGCACTTGTGTTAGTGTTGAAAAACCACTTTTCGCACTTGTGTTAGTGTTGGAAAACCACTTTTCGCACTTGTGTTGGTGCAGGAAACCAGTTTTGCACTTGTATTAGTGTGGAAAAACCACTTTTCGCACTTGTGTTAGTGTTGAAAAACCACTTTTCGCACTTGTGTTAGTGTTGAAAAACCACTTTTCGCACTTGTGTTGGTGCAGGTAACCACTTTTGCACTTGTATTAGTGTGGAAAAACCACTTTTCGCACTTGTGTTCGTGTTGAAAAACCACTTTTCGCACTTGTGTTAGTGTTGAAAACAACTTTTCGCACTTGTGTTGGTGCAGGAAACCACTTTTGCACTTGTATTAGTGTGGAAAAACCACTTTTCACACTTGTGTTAGTGTGGAAAAACCACATTTCGCACTTGTGTTAGTGTTGAAAAACCACTTTTCGCACTTGTGTTAGTGTTGAAAAACCACTTTTCGCACTTGTGTTAGTGTTGAAACACCACTTTTCGCACTTGTGTTAGTGTTGAAAAACCACTTTTCGCACTTGTGTTGGTGCAGGAAACCAGTTTTGCACTTGTATTAGTGTGGAAATACCACTTTTCGCACTTGTGTTATTGTTGAAAAACCACTTTTCGCACTTGTGTTAGTGTTGAAAAACCACTTTTCGCACACGTGTTTTTGCAGGAAACCACTTTTGCACTTGTATTAGTGTGGAAAAACCACTTTTCGCACTTGTGTTAGTGTTGAAAAACCACTTTTCGCACTTGTGTTAGTGTTGAAAAACCACTTTTCGCACTTGTGTTAGTGTTGAAACACCACTTTTCGCACTTGTGTTAGTGTTGAAAAACCACTTTTCGCACTTGGGTTGGTGCAGGAAACCAGTTTTGCACTTGTATTAGTGTGGAAAACCACTTTTCGCACTTGTGTTAGTGTTGAAAAACCACTTTTCGCACTTGTGTTAGTGTTGAAAAACCACTTTTCGCACTTGTGTTTTTGCAGGAAACCACTTTTGCACTTGTATTAGTGTGGAAAAAACACTTTTTGCACTTGTGATAGTGTTGAAAAACCACTTTTCGCACTTGTGTTAGTGTTGAAAAACCACTTTTCGCACTTGTGTTGGTGCAGGAAACCACTTTTGCACTTGTATTAGTGTGGAAAAAACACTTTTTGCACTTGTGATAGTGTTGAAAAACCACTTTTCGCACTTGTGTTAGTGTTGAAACACCACTTTTCGCACTTGTGTTAGTGTTGAAAAACCACTTTTCGCACTTGGGTTGGTGCAGGAAACCAGTTTTGCACTTGTATTAGTGTGGAAAAACCACTTTTCGCACTTGTGTTAGTGTTGAAAAACCACTTTTCGCACTTGTGTTAGTGTTGAAAAACCACTTTTCGCACTTGTGTTTTTGCAGGAAACCACTTTTGCACTTGTATTAGTGTGGAAAAAACACTTTTTGCACTTGTGATAGTGTTGAAAAACCACTTTTCGCACTTGTGTTAGTGTTGAAAAACCACTTTTCGCACTTGTGTTGGTGCAGGAAACCACTTTTGCACTTGTATTAGTGTGGAAAAAACACTTTTTGCACTTGTGATAGTGTTGAAAAACCACTTTTCGCACTTGTGTTAGTGTTGAAAAACCACTTTTCGCACTTGTGTTGGTGCAGGAAACCACTTTTGCACTTGTGTTAGTGTTGAAAAACCACTTTTCGCACTTGTGTTGGTGCAGGAAACCACTTTTGCACTTGTATTAATGTGGAAAAACCACTTTTCGCACTTGTGTTAGTGTTGAAAAACCACTTTTCGCACTTGTATTAGTGTAGAAAAACCACTTTTCGCACTTGTGTTAGTGTTGAAAAACCACTTTTCGCACTTGTGTTAGTGTTGAAAAACCACTTTTCGCACTTGTGTTGGTGCAGGAAACCACTTTTGCACTTGGAATAGTGTGGAAAAAACACTTTTTGCACTTGTGATAGTGTTGAAAAACCACTTTTCGCACTTGTGTTGGTGCAGGAAACCGCTTTTGCACTTGTATTAGTGTGGAAAAACCACTTTTGCACTTGTATTGGTGTTGAAAAACCACTTTTCGCACTTGTGTTGGTGCAGGAAACCACTTTTCGCACTTGTGTTAGTGTTGAAAAACCACTTTTCGCACTTGTGTTCGTGTTGAAAAAGCACTTTTCGCACTTGTGTTAGTGTTGAAAAACCACTTTTCGCACTTGTGTTGGTGCAGGAAACCACTTTTCGCACTTGTGTTAGTGTTGAAAAACCACTTTTCGCACTTGTGTTAGTGTTGAAAAAACACTTTTCGCACTTGTGTTAGTGTTGAAAAACCACTTTTCGCACTTGTGTTAGTGTTGAAAAACCACTTTTCGCACTTGTGTTGGTGCAGGAAACCACTTTTCGCACTTGTGTTAGTGTTGAAAAACCACTTTTCGCACTTGTGTTCGTGTTGAAAAAGCACTTTTCGCACTTGTGTTAGTGTTGAAAAACCACTTTTCGCATTTGTGTTGGTGCAGGAAACCACTTTTGCACTTGTATTAGTGTGGAAAAACCACTTTTCGCACTTGTGTTAGTGTGGAAAAACCACTTTTCGCACTTGTGTTAGTGTTGAAAAACCACTTTTCGCACTTGTGTTAGTGTTGAAAAACCACTTTTCGCACTTGGGTTAGTGTTAAACAACCACTTTTCGCACTTGTGTTGGTGCAGGAAACCACTTTTGCACTTGTATTAGTGTGGAAAAACCACTTTTCGCACTTGTGTTAGTGTTGAAAAACCACTTTTCGCACTTGTGTTAGTGTTGAAAAAACACTTTTTGCACGTGTGTTAGTGTTGAAAAACCACTTTTCGCACTTGTGTTGGTGCAGGAAACCACTTTTGCACTTGTATTAGTGTGGAAAAAACACTTTTTGCACTTGTGATAGTGTTGAAAAACCACTTTTCGCACTTGTGTTGGTGTTGAAAAACCACTTTTTGCACTTGTGTTAGTGTTGAAAACCACTTTTTGCACTTGTGTTGGTGCAGGAAACCACTTTTGCATTTGTATTAGTGTGGAAAAACCACTTTTCGCACTTGTGTTAGTGTTGAAAAACCACTTTTCGCACTTGTGTTAGTGTTGAAAAACCACTTTTCGCACTTGTGTTAGTGTTGAAAAACCACTTTTCGCACTTGTGTTGGTGCAGGAAACCACTTTTGCACTTGTATTAGTGTGGAAAAACCACTTTTCGCACTTGTGTTAGTGTTGAAAAATCACTTTTCGCACTTGTGTTAGTGTTGAAAAACCACTTTTCGCACTTGTGTTGGTGCAGGAAACCACTTTTGCACTTGTATGAGTGTGGAAAAACCACTTTTCGCACTTGTGTTAGTGTTGAAAAACCACTTTTCGCACTTGTGTTAGTGTTGAAAAAACACTTTTTGCACTTGTGTTAGTGTTGAAAAACCACTTTTCGCACTTGTGTTAGTGTTGAAAAACAACTTTTCGCACTTGTGTTGGTGCAGGAAACCACTTTTGCACTTGTATTAGTGTGGAAAAACCACTTTTCGCACTTGTGTTAGTGTGGAAAACCACTTTTCGCACTTGTGTTAGTGTTGAAAAACCACTTTTCGCACTTGTGTTAGTGTTGAAAAACCACTTTTCGCACTTGTGTTAGTGTTGAAACACCACTTTTCGCACTTGTGTTAGTGTTGAAAAACCACTTTTCGCACTTGGGTTGGTGCAGGAAACCAGTTTTGCACTTGTATTAGTGTGGAAAAACCACTTTTCGCACTTGTGTTAGTGTTGAAAAACCACTTTTCGCACTTGTGTTAGTGTTGAAAAACCACTTTTCGCACTTGTGTTTTTGCAGGAAACCACTTTTGCACTTGTATTAGTGTGGAAAAAACACTTTTTGCACTTGTGATAGTGTTGAAAAACCACTTTTCGCACTTGTGTTAGTGTTGAAAAACCACTTTTCGCACTTGTGTTGGTGCAGGAAACCACTTTTGCACTTGTATTAGTGTGGAAAAAACACTTTTTGCACTTGTGATAGTGTTGAAAAACCACTTTTCGCACTTGTGTTAGTGTTGAAAAACCACTTTTCGCACTTGTGTTGGTGCAGGAAACCACTTTTGCACTTGTGTTAGTGTTGAAAAACCACTTTTCGCACTTGTGTTGGTGCAGGAAACCACTTTTGCACTTGTATTAATGTGGAAAAACCACTTTTCGCACTTGTGTTAGTGTTGAAAAACCACTTTTCGCACTTGTATTAGTGTAGAAAAACCACTTTTCGCACTTGTGTTAGTGTTGAAAAACCACTTTTCGCACTTGTGTTAGTGTTGAAAAACCACTTTTCGCACTTGTGTTGGTGCAGGAAACCACTTTTGCACTTGGATTAGTGTGGAAAAAACACTTTTTGCACTTGTGATAGTGTTGAAAAACCACTTTTCGCACTTGTGTTGGTGCAGGAAACCGCTTTTGCACTTGTATTAGTGTGGAAAAACCACTTTTGCACTTGTATTGGTGTTGAAAAACCACTTTTCGCACTTGTGTTATTGTGGAAAAACCACTTTTTGCACTTGTGTTAGTGTTGAAAAACCACTTTTTGCACTTGTGTTAGTGTTGAAAAACCACTTTTCGCACTTGTGTTGGTGCAGGAAACCACTTTTGCACTTGTATTAGTGTGGAAAAAACACTTTTTGCACTTGTGATATTGTTGAAAAACCACTTTTCGCACTTGTGTTAGTGTTGAAAAACCACTTTTCGCACTTGTGTTAGTGTTGAAAAACTACTTTTTGCACTTGTGTTAGTGTTGAAAAACCAATTTTCGCACTTGTGTTTGTGCAGGAAACCACTTTTGCACTTGTATTAGTGTGGAAAAACCACTTTTCGCACTTGTGTTAGTGTTGAAAAACCACTTTTCGCACTTGTGTTCGTGTTGAAAAAGCACTTTTCGCACTTGTGTTAGTGTTGAAAAACCACTTTTCGCATTTGTGTTGGTGCAGGAAACCACTTTTGCACTTGTATTTGTGTGGAAAAACCACTTTTCGCACTTGTGTTAGTGTGGAAAAACCACTTTTCGCACTTGTGTTAGTGTTGAAAAACCACTTTTCGCACTTGTGTTAGTGTTGAAAAACCACTTTTCGCACTTGGGTTAGTGTTAAACAACCACTTTTCGCACTTGTGTTGGTGCAGGAAACCACTTTTGCACTTGTATTAGTGTGGAAAAAACACTTTTTGCACTTGTGATATTGTTGAAAAACCACTTTTCGCACTTGTGTTAGTGTTGAAAAACCACTTTTCGCACTTGTGTTAGTGTTGAAAAACCACTTTTCGCACTTGTGTTGGTGCAGGAAACCACTTTTGCACTTGTATTAGTGTGGAAAAACCACTTTTCGCACTTGTGTTAGTGTTGCAAAACCACTTTTCGCACTTGTGTTAGTGTTGAAACACTACTTTTCGCACTTGTGTTAGTGTTGAAAAACCACTTTTCACACTTGTGTTGGTGCAGGAAACCAGTTTTGCACTTGTATTAGTGTGGAAAAACCACTTTTCGCACTTGTGTTAGTGTGGAAAAACCACTTTTCGCACTTGTGTTAGTGTTGAAAAACCACTTTTCGCACTTGTGTTCGTGTTGAAAAACCACTTTTCGCATTTGTGTTGGTGCAGGAAACCACTTTTGCACTTGTATTAGTGTGGAAAAACCACTTTTCGCACTTGTGTTAGTGTGGAAAAACCACTTTTCGCACTTGTGTTAGTGTTGAAAAACCACTTTTCGCACTTGTGTTAGTGTTGGAAAACCACTTTTCGCACTTGTGTTGGTGCAGGAAACCAGTTTTGCACTTGTATTAGTGTGGAAAAACCACTTTTCGCACTTGTGTTAGTGTTGAAAAACCACTTTTCGCACTTGTGTTAGTGTTGAAAAACCACTTTTCGCACTTGTGTTGGTGCAGGTAACCACTTTTGCACTTGTATTAGTGTGGAAAAACCACTTTTCGCACTTGTGTTCGTGTTGAAAAACCACTTTTCGCACTTGTGTTAGTGTTGAAAACAACTTTTCGCACTTGTGTTGGTGCAGGAAACCACTTTTGCACTTGTATTAGTGTGGAAAAACCACTTTTCACACTTGTGTTAGTGTGGAAAAACCACATTTCGCACTTGTGTTAGTGTTGAAAAACCACTTTTCGCACTTGTGTTAGTGTTGAAAAACCACTTTTCGCACTTGTGTTAGTGTTGAAACACCACTTTTCGCACTTGTGTTAGTGTTGAAAAACCACTTTTCGCACTTGTGTTGGTGCAGGAAACCAGTTTTGCACTTGTATTAGTGTGGAAATACCACTTTTCGCACTTGTGTTATTGTTGAAAAACCACTTTTCGCACTTGTGTTAGTGTTGAAAAACCACTTTTCGCACACGTGTTTTTGCAGGAAACCACTTTTGCACTTGTATTAGTGTGGAAAAACCACTTTTCGCACTTGTGTTAGTGTTGAAAAACCACTTTTCGCACTTGTGTTAGTGTTGAAAAACCACTTTTCGCACTTGTGTTAGTGTTGAAACACCACTTTTCGCACTTGTGTTAGTGTTGAAAAACCACTTTTCGCACTTGGGTTGGTGCAGGAAACCAGTTTTGCACTTGTATTAGTGTGGAAAACCACTTTTCGCACTTGTGTTAGTGTTGAAAAACCACTTTTCGCACTTGTGTTAGTGTTGAAAAACCATTTTTCGCACTTGTGTTTTTGCAGGAAACCACTTTTGCACTTGTATTAGTGTGGAAAAAACACTTTTTGCACTTGTGATAGTGTTGAAAAACCACTTTTCGCACTTGTGTTAGTGTTGAAAAACCACTTTTCGCACTTGTGTTGGTGCAGGAAACCACTTTTGCACTTGTATTAGTGTGGAAAAAACACTTTTTGCACTTGTGATAGTGTTGAAAAACCACTTTTCGCACTTGTGTTAGTGTTGAAAAACCACTTTTCGCACTTGTGTTGGTGCAGGAAACCACTTTTGCACTTGTGTTAGTGTTGAAAAACCACTTTTCGCACTTGTGTTGGTGCAGGAAACCACTTTTGCACTTGTATTAATGTGGAAAAACCACTTTTCGCACTTGTGTTAGTGTTGAAAAACCACTTTTCGCACTTGTATTAGTGTAGAAAAACCACTTTTCGCACTTGTGTTAGTGTTGAAAAACCACTTTTCGCACTTGTGTTAGTGTTGAAAAACCACTTTTCGCACTTGTGTTGGTGCAGGAAACCGCTTTTGCACTTGTATTAGTGTGGAAAAACCACTTTTGCACTTGTATTGGTGTTGAAAAACCACTTTTCGCACTTGTGTTATTGTGGAAAAACCACTTTTTGCACTTGTGTTAGTGTTGAAAAACCACTTTTTGCACTTGTGTTAGTGTTGAAAAACCACTTTTCGCACTTGTGTTGGTGCAGGAAACCACTTTTGCACTTGTATTAGTGTGGAAAAAACACTTTTTGCACTTGTGATATTGTTGAAAAACCACTTTTCGCACTTGTGTTAGTGTTGAAAAACCACTTTTCGCACTTGTGTTAGTGTTGAAAAACTACTTTTTGCACTTGTGTTAGTGTTGAAAAACCAATTTTCGCACTTGTGTTGGTGCAGGAAACCACTTTTGCACTTGTATTAGTGTGGAAAAACCACTTTTCGCACTTGTGTTAGTGTTGAAAAACCACTTTTCGCACTTGTGTTCGTGTTGAAAAAGCACTTTTCGCACTTGTGTTAGTGTTGAAAAACCACTTTTCGCATTTGTGTTGGTGCAGGAAACCACTTTTGCACTTGTATTAGTGTTGAAAAACCACTTTTCGCACTTGTGTTAGTGTTGAAAAACCACTTTTCGCACTTGGGTTAGTGTTAAACAACCACTTTTCGCACTTGTGTTGGTGCAGGAAACCACTTTTGCACTTGTATTAGTGTGGAAAAAACACTTTTTGCACTTGTGATATTGTTGAAAAACCACTTTTCGCACTTGTGTTAGTGTTGAAAAACCACTTTTCGCACTTGTGTTAGTGTTGAAAAACCACTTTTCGCACTTGTGTTGGTGCAGGAAACCACTTTTGCACTTGTATTAGTGTGGAAAAACCACTTTTCGCACTTGTGTTAGTGTTGCAAAACCACTTTTCGCACTTGTGTTAGTGTTGAAACACTACTTTTCGCACTTGTGTTAGTGTTGAAAAACCACTTTTCACACTTGTGTTGGTGCAGGAAACCAGTTTTGCACTTGTATTAGTGTGGAAAAACCACTTTTCGCACTTGTGTTAGTGTGGAAAAACCACTTTTCGCACTTGTGTTAGTGTTGAAAAACCACTTTTCGCACTTGTGTTCGTGTTGAAAAACCACTTTTCGCATTTGTGTTGGTGCAGGAAACCACTTTTGCACTTGTATTAGTGTGGAAAAACCACTTTTCGCACTTGTGTTAGTGTGGAAAAACCACTTTTCGCACTTGTGTTAGTGTTGAAAAACCACTTTTCGCACTTGTGTTAGTGTTGGAAAACCACTTTTCGCACTTGTGTTGGTGCAGGAAACCAGTTTTGCACTTGTATTAGTGTGGAAAAACCACTTTTCGCACTTGTGTTAGTGTTGAAAAACCACTTTTCGCACTTGTGTTAGTGTTGAAAAACCACTTTTCGCACTTGTGTTGGTGCAGGTAACCACTTTTGCACTTGTATTAGTGTGGCAAAACCACTTTTCGCACTTGTGTTCGTGTTGAAAAACCACTTTTCTCACTTGTGTTAGTGTTGAAAACAACTTTTCGCACTTGTGTTGGTGCAGGAAACCACTTTTGCACTTGTATTAGTGTGGAAAAACCACTTTTCACACTTGTGTTAGTGTGGAAAAACCACATTTCGCACTTGTGTTTGTGTTGAAAAACCACTTTTCGCACTTGTGTTAGTGTTGAAAAACCACTTTTCGCACTTGTGTTAGTGTTGAAACACCACTTTTCGCACTTGTGTTGGTGCAGGAAACCACTTTTGCACTTGTATTAGTGTGGAAAAAACACTTTTTGCACTTGTGATAGTGTTGAAAAACCACTTTTCGCACTTGTGTTAGTGTTGAAAAACCACATTTCGCACTTGTGTTGGTGCAGGAAACCACTTTTGCACTTGTATTAGTGTGGAAAAAACACTTTTTGCACTTGTGATAGTGTTGAAAAACCACTTTTCGCACTTGTGTGGTGTTGAAAAACCACTTTTCGCAATTGTGTTGGTGCAGGAAACCACTTTTGCACTTGTATTAGTGTGGAAAAAACACTTTTTGCACTTGTGATAGTGTTGAAAAACCACTTTTCGCACTTGTGTTAGTGTTGAAAAACCACTTTTCGCACTTGTGTTGGTGCAGGAAACCACTTTTGCACTTGTATTAGTGTGGAAAAACCACTTTTCGCACTTGTGTTAGTGTTGAAAAACCACTTTTCGCACTTGTGTTAGTGTTGAAAAACCACTTTTCGCACTTGTGTTAATATTGAAAAACCACTTTTCGCACTTATGTTGGTGGAGGAAACCACTTTTGCACTTGTATTAGTGTGGAAAATCCACTTTTCGCACTGTGTTAGTGTTGAAAAACCACTTTTCGCACTTGTGTTGGTGCAGGAAACCACTTTTGCACTTGGATTAGTGTGGAAAAAACACTTTTTGCACTTGTGATAGTGTTGAAAAACCACTTTTCGCACTTGTGTTAGTGAAGCAAAACCACTTTTTGCACTTGTGTTGGTGCAGGAAACCGCTTTTGCACTTGTATTAGTGTGGAAAAACCACTTTTGCACTTGTATTGGTGTTGAAAAACCACTTTTTGCACTTGTGTTATTGTGGAGAAACCACTTTTCGCACTTGTGTTAGTGTTGAAAAACCACTTTTCGCACTTGTGTTGGTGCAGGAAACCACTTTTGCACTTGTATTAGTGTGGAAAAAACACTTTTTGCACTTGTGATAGTGTTGAAAAACCACTTTTCGCACTTGTGTTAGTGTTGGAAAACCACTTTTCGCACTTGTGTTGGTGCAGGAAACCAGTTTTGCACTTGTATTAGTGTGGAAAAACCACTTTTCGCACTTGTGTTAGTGTTGAAAAACCACTTTTCGCACTTGTGTTAGTGTTGAAAAACCACTTTTCGCACTTGTGTTGGTGCAGGTAACCACTTTTGCACTTGTATTAGTGTGGAAAAACCACTTTTCGCACTTGTGTTCGTGTTGAAAAACCACTTTTCGCACTTGTGTTAGTGTTGAAAACAACTTTTCGCACTTGTGTTGGTGCAGGAAACCACTTTTGCACTTGTATTAGTGTGGAAAAACCACTTTTCACACTTGTGTTAGTGTGGAAAAACCACATTTCGCACTTGTGTTAGTGTTGAAAAACCACTTTTCGCACTTGTGTTAGTGTTGAAAAACCACTTTTCGCACTTGTGTTAGTGTTGAAACACCACTTTTCGCACTTGTGTTAGTGTTGAAAAACCACTTTTCGCACTTGTGTTGGTGCAGGAAACCAGTTTTGCACTTGTATTAGTGTGGAAATACCACTTTTCGCACTTGTGTTATTGTTGAAAAACCACTTTTCGCACTTGTGTTAGTGTTGAAAAACCACTTTTCGCACACGTGTTTTTGCAGGAAACCACTTTTGCACTTGTATTAGTGTGGAAAAACCACTTTTCGCACTTGTGTTAGTGTTGAAAAACCACTTTTCGCACTTGTGTTAGTGTTGAAAAACCACTTTTCGCACTTGTGTTAGTGTTGAAACACCACTTTTCGCACTTGTGTTAGTGTTGAAAAACCACTTTTCGCACTTGGGTTGGTGCAGGAAACCAGTTTTGCACTTGTATTAGTGTGGAAAACCACTTTTCGCACTTGTGTTAGTGTTGAAAAACCACTTTTCGCACTTGTGTTAGTGTTGAAAAACCATTTTTCGCACTTGTGTTTTTGCAGGAAACCACTTTTGCACTTGTATTAGTGTGGAAAAAACACTTTTTGCACTTGTGATAGTGTTGAAAAACCACTTTTCGCACTTGTGTTAGTGTTGAAAAACCACTTTTCGCACTTGTGTTGGTGCAGGAAACCACTTTTGCACTTGTATTAGTGTGGAAAAAACACTTTTTGCACTTGTGATAGTGTTGAAAAACCACTTTTCGCACTTGTGTTAGTGTTGAAAAACCACTTTTCGCACTTGTGTTGGTGCAGGAAACCACTTTTGCACTTGTGTTAGTGTTGAAAAACCACTTTTCGCACTTGTGTTGGTGCAGGAAACCACTTTTGCACTTGTATTAATGTGGAAAAACCACTTTTCGCACTTGTGTTAGTGTTGAAAAACCACTTTTCGCACTTGTATTAGTGTAGAAAAACCACTTTTCGCACTTGTGTTAGTGTTGAAAAACCACTTTTCGCACTTGTGTTAGTGTTGAAAAACCACTTTTCGCACTTGTGTTGGTGCAGGAAACCGCTTTTGCACTTGTATTAGTGTGGAAAAACCACTTTTGCACTTGTATTGGTGTTGAAAAACCACTTTTCGCACTTGTGTTATTGTGGAAAAACCACTTTTTGCACTTGTGTTAGTGTTGAAAAACCACTTTTTGCACTTGTGTTAGTGTTGAAAAACCACTTTTCGCACTTGTGTTGGTGCAGGAAACCACTTTTGCACTTGTATTAGTGTGGAAAAAACACTTTTTGCACTTGTGATATTGTTGAAAAACCACTTTTCGCACTTGTGTTAGTGTTGAAAAACCACTTTTCGCACTTGTGTTAGTGTTGAAAAACTACTTTTTGCACTTGTGTTAGTGTTGAAAAACCAATTTTCGCACTTGTGTTGGTGCAGGAAACCACTTTTGCACTTGTATTAGTGTGGAAAAACCACTTTTCGCACTTGTGTTAGTGTTGAAAAACCACTTTTCGCACTTGTGTTCGTGTTGAAAAAGCACTTTTCGCACTTGTGTTAGTGTTGAAAAACCACTTTTCGCATTTGTGTTGGTGCAGGAAACCACTTTTGCACTTGTATTAGTGTTGAAAAACCACTTTTCGCACTTGTGTTAGTGTTGAAAAACCACTTTTCGCACTTGGGTTAGTGTTAAACAACCACTTTTCGCACTTGTGTTGGTGCAGGAAACCACTTTTGCACTTGTATTAGTGTGGAAAAAACACTTTTTGCACTTGTGATATTGTTGAAAAACCACTTTTCGCACTTGTGTTAGTGTTGAAAAACCACTTTTCGCACTTGTGTTAGTGTTGAAAAACCACTTTTCGCACTTGTGTTGGTGCAGGAAACCACTTTTGCACTTGTATTAGTGTGGAAAAACCACTTTTCGCACTTGTGTTAGTGTTGCAAAACCACTTTTCGCACTTGTGTTAGTGTTGAAACACTACTTTTCGCACTTGTGTTAGTGTTGAAAAACCACTTTTCACACTTGTGTTGGTGCAGGAAACCAGTTTTGCACTTGTATTAGTGTGGAAAAACCACTTTTCGCACTTGTGTTAGTGTGGAAAAACCACTTTTCGCACTTGTGTTAGTGTTGAAAAACCACTTTTCGCACTTGTGTTCGTGTTGAAAAACCACTTTTCGCATTTGTGTTGGTGCAGGAAACCACTTTTGCACTTGTATTAGTGTGGAAAAACCACTTTTCGCACTTGTGTTAGTGTGGAAAAACCACTTTTCGCACTTGTGTTAGTGTTGAAAAACCACTTTTCGCACTTGTGTTAGTGTTGGAAAACCACTTTTCGCACTTGTGTTGGTGCAGGAAACCAGTTTTGCACTTGTATTAGTGTGGAAAAACCACTTTTCGCACTTGTGTTAGTGTTGAAAAACCACTTTTCGCACTTGTGTTAGTGTTGAAAAACCACTTTTCGCACTTGTGTTGGTGCAGGTAACCACTTTTGCACTTGTATTAGTGTGGAAAAACCACTTTTCGCACTTGTGTTCGTGTT
The DNA here is from genome assembly GCF_964187855.1 of Myxine glutinosa. Classification (NCBI taxonomy): domain Eukaryota; kingdom Metazoa; phylum Chordata; class Myxini; order Myxiniformes; family Myxinidae; genus Myxine; species Myxine glutinosa. Next base: position 25,487 of record NW_027617508.1, on the reverse strand, counting down.
GAAAAACCACTTTTCTCACTTGTGTTAGTGTTGAAAACAACTTTTCGCACTTGTGTTGGTGCAGGAAACCACTTTTGCACTTGTATTAGTGTGGAAAAACCACTTTTCACACTTGTGTTAGTGTGGAAAAACCACATTTCGCACTTGTGTTTGTGTTGAAAAACCACTTTTCGCACTTGTGTTAGTGTTGAAAAACCACTTTTCGCACTTGTGTTAGTGTTGAAACACCACTTTTCGCACTTGTGTTGGTGCAGGAAACCACTTTTGCACTTGTATTAGTGTGGAAAAAACACTTTTTGCACTTGTGATAGTGTTGAAAAACCACTTTTCGCACTTGTGTTAGTGTTGAAAAACCACATTTCGCACTTGTGTTGGTGCAGGAAACCACTTTTGCACTTGTATTAGTGTGGAAAAAACACTTTTTGCACTTGTGATAGTGTTGAAAAACCACTTTTCGCACTTGTGTGGTGTTGAAAAACCACTTTTCGCAATTGTGTTGGTGCAGGAAACCACTTTTGCACTTGTATTAGTGTGGAAAAAACACTTTTTGCACTTGTGATAGTGTTGAAAAACCACTTTTCGCACTTGTGTTAGTGTTGAAAAACCACTTTTCGCACTTGTGTTGGTGCAGGAAACCACTTTTGCACTTGTATTAGTGTGGAAAAACCACTTTTCGCACTTGTGTTAGTGTTGAAAAACCACTTTTCGCACTTGTGTTAGTGTTGAAAAACCACTTTTCGCACTTGTGTTAATATTGAAAAACCACTTTTCGCACTTATGTTGGTGGAGGAAACCACTTTTGCACTTGTATTAGTGTGGAAAATCCACTTTTCGCACTGTGTTAGTGTTGAAAAACCACTTTTCGCACTTGTGTTGGTGCAGGAAACCACTTTTGCACTTGGATTAGTGTGGAAAAAACACTTTTTGCACTTGTGATAGTGTTGAAAAACCACTTTTCGCACTTGTGTTAGTGAAGCAAAACCACTTTTTGCACTTGTGTTGGTGCAGGAAACCGCTTTTGCACTTGTATTAGTGTGGAAAAACCACTTTTGCACTTGTATTGGTGTTGAAAAACCACTTTTTGCACTTGTGTTATTGTGGAGAAACCACTTTTCGCACTTGTGTTAGTGTTGAAAAACCACTTTTCGCACTTGTGTTGGTGCAGGAAACCACTTTTGCACTTGTATTAGTGTGGAAAAAACACTTTTTGCACTTGTGATAGTGTTGAAAAACCACTTTTCGCACTTGTGTTAGTGTTGAAAAACCACTTTTCGCACTTGTGTTGGTGCAGGAAACCACTTTTGCACTTTATTAATGTGGAAAAAACACTTTTTGCACTTGTGATATTGTTGAAAAACCACTTTTCGCACTTGTGTTAGTGTTGAAAAACCACTTTTCGCACTTGTGTTAGTGTTGAAAAACCACTTTTCGCACTTGTGTTAGTGTTGAAAAACCACTTTTCGCACTTGTGTTGGTGCAGGAAACCACTTTTGCACTTGTATTAGTGTGGAAAAACCACTTTTTGCACTTGTGTTAGTGTTGAAAAAACACTTTTCGCACTTGTGTTAGTGTTTAAAAAACATTTTTCGCACTTGTGTTAGTGTTGAAAAACCACTTTTCGCACTTGTGTTAGTGTTGAAAAACCACTTTTCACACTTGTGTTGGTGCAGGAAACCACTTTTGCACTTGTATTAGTGTGGAAAAAACACTTTTTGCACTTGTGATATTGTTGAAAAACCACTTTTCGCACTTGTGTTAGTGTTGAAAAACCACTTTTCGCACTTGTGTTAGTGTTGAAAAACCACTTTTCGCACTTGTGTTAGTGTTGAAAAACCACTTTTCGCACTTGTGTTGGTGCAGGAAACCACTTTTTCACTTGTATTAGTGTGGAAAAACCACTTTTCGCACTTGTGTTAGTGTTGAAAACCCACTTTTCGCACTTGTGTTAGTGTTGAAAAAACACTTTTCGCACTTGTGTTAGTGTTGAAAAACCACTTTTCGCACTTGTGTTAGTGTTGAAAAACCACTTTTCACACTTGTGTTGGTGTAGGAAACCACTTTTGCACTTGTATTAGTGTGGAAAAACCACTTTTCGCACTTGTGTTAGTGTTGAAAAACCACTTTTCGCACTTGTGTTAGTGTTGAAAAACCACTTTTCGCACTTGTGTTAGTGTTGAAAAACCACTTTTCGCACTTGTGTTGGTGCAGGAAACCACTTTTGCACTTGTATTAGTGTGGAAAAACCACTTTTCGCACTTGTGTTAGTGTTGATAAACCACTTTTCGCACTTGTGTTAGTGTTGAAAAACCACTTTTCGCACTTGTGGTAGTGTTGAAAACCACTTTTCGCACTTGTGTTGGTGCAGGAAACCAGTTTTGCACTTGTATTAGTGTGGAAAAACCACTTTTCGCACTTGTGTTAGTGTTGAAAAACCACTTTTCGCACTTGTGTTAGTGTTGAAAAACCACTTTTCGCACTTGTGTTGATGCAGGAAACCACTTTTGCACTTGTATTAGTGTGGAAAAACCACTTTTCGCACTTGTGTTAGTGTTGAAAAATCACTTTTCGCACTTGTGTTAGTGTTGAAAAACCACTTTTCGCACTTGTGTTGGTGCAGGAAACCACTTTTGCACTTGTATTAGTGTGGAAAAACCACTTTTCGCACTTGTGTTGGTGTTGAAAAACCACTTTTCGCACTTGTGTTAGTGTTGAAAAAACACTTTTTGCACTTGTGTTAGTGTTGAAAAACCACTTTTCGCACTTGTGTTAGTGTTGAAAAACAACTTTTCGCACTTGTGTTGGTGCAGGAAACCACTTTTGCACTTGTATTCGTGTGGAAAAACCACTTTTCGCACTTGTGTTAGTGTGGAAAAACCACTTTTCGCACTTGTGTTAGTGTTGAAAAACCACTTTTCGCACTTGTGTTAGTGTTGAAAAACCACTTTTCGCACTTGTGTTAGTGTTGAAACACCACTTTTCGCACTTGTGTTAGTGTTGAAAAACCACTTTTCGCACTTGTGTTGGTGCAGGAAACCAGTTTTGCACTTGTATTAGTGTGGAAAAACCACTTTTTGCACTTGTGTTAGTGTTGAAAAACCACTTTTCGCACTTGTGTTAGTGTTGAAAAACCACTTTTCGCACTTGTGTTGGTGCAGGAAACCACTTTTGCACTTGTATTAGTGTGGAAAAACCACTTTTCGCACTTGTGTTAGTGTTGAAAAACCACTTTTCGCACTTGTGTTGGTGCAGGAAACCACTTTTGCACTTGTATTATTGTGGAAAAACCACTTTTCGCACTTGTGTTAGTGTTGAAAAACCACTTTTCGCACTTGTATTAGTGTGGAAAAACCACTTTTCGCACTTGTGTTAGTGTTGAAAAACCACTTTTCGCACTTGTGTTAGTGTTGAAAAACCACTTTTCGCACTTGTGTTGGTGCAGGAAACCACTTTTGCACTTGGATTAGTGTGGAAAAAACACTTTTTGCACTTGTGATAGTGTTGAAAAACCACTTTTCGCACTTGTGTTGGTGCAGGAAACCGCTTTTGCACTTGTATTAGTGTGGAAAAACCACTTTTGCACTTGCATTGGTGTTGAAAAACCACTTTTCGCACTTGTGTTATTGTGGAAAAACCACTTTTCGCACTTGTGTTAGTGTTGAAAAACCACTTTTCGCACTTGTGTTAGTGTTGAAAAACCACTTTTCGCACTTGTGTTGGTGCAGGAAACCACTTTTGCACTTGCATTAGTGTGGAAAAAACACTTTATGCACTTGTGATATTGTTGAAAAACCACTTTTCGCACTTGTGTTAGTGTTGAAAAACCACTTTTCGCACTTGTGTTAGTGTTGAAAAACTACTTTTCGCACTTGTGTTGGTGCAGGAAACCACTTTTGCACTTGTATTAGTGTGGAAAAACCAATTTTCGCACTTGTGTTAGTGTTGAAAAACCACTTTTCGCACTTGTGTTAGTGTTGAAAAACCACTTTTCGCACTTATGTTAGTGTTGAAAAACCACTTTTCGCACTTGTGTTGGTGCAGCTAACCACTTTTGCACTTGTATTAGTGTGGAAAAAACACTTTTTGCACTTGTGATAGTGTTGAAAAACCACTTTTCGCACTTGTGTTAGTGTTGAAAAACCACTTTTCGCACTTGTGTTAGTGTTGAAAAACCACTTTTCGCACTTGTGTTAGTGTTGAAAAACCACTTTTCGCACTTGTGTTGGTGCAGGAAACCACTTTTTCACTTGTATTAGTGTGGAAAAACCACTTTTCGCACTTGTGTTAGTGTTGAAAACCCACTTTTCGCACTTGTGTTAGTGTTGAAAAAACACTTTTCGCACTTGTGTTAGTGTTGAAAAACCACTTTTCGCACTTGTGTTAGTGTTGAAAAACCACTTTTCACACTTGTGTTGGTGTAGGAAACCACTTTTGCACTTGTATTAGTGTGGAAAAACCACTTTTCGCACTTGTGTTAGTGTTGAAAAACCACTTTTCGCACTTGTGTTAGTGTTGAAAAACCACTTTTCGCACTTGTGTTAGTGTTGAAAAACCACTTTTCGCACTTGTGTTGGTGCAGGAAACCACTTTTGCACTTGTATTAGTGTGGAAAAACCACTTTTCGCACTTGTGTTAGTGTTGATAAACCACTTTTCGCACTTGTGTTAGTGTTGAAAAACCACTTTTCGCACTTGTGGTAGTGTTGAAAACCACTTTTCGCACTTGTGTTGGTGCAGGAAACCAGTTTTGCACTTGTATTAGTGTGGAAAAACCACTTTTCGCACTTGTGTTAGTGTTGAAAAACCACTTTTCGCACTTGTGTTAGTGTTGAAAAACCACTTTTCGCACTTGTGTTGATGCAGGAAACCACTTTTGCACTTGTATTAGTGTGGAAAAACCACTTTTCGCACTTGTGTTAGTGTTGAAAAATCACTTTTCGCACTTGTGTTAGTGTTGAAAAACCACTTTTCGCACTTGTGTTGGTGCAGGAAACCACTTTTGCACTTGTATTAGTGTGGAAAAACCACTTTTCGCACTTGTGTTGGTGTTGAAAAACCACTTTTCGCACTTGTGTTAGTGTTGAAAAAACACTTTTTGCACTTGTGTTAGTGTTGAAAAACCACTTTTCGCACTTGTGTTAGTGTTGAAAAACAACTTTTCGCACTTGTGTTGGTGCAGGAAACCACTTTTGCACTTGTATTCGTGTGGAAAAACCACTTTTCGCACTTGTGTTAGTGTGGAAAAACCACTTTTCGCACTTGTGTTAGTGTTGAAAAACCACTTTTCGCACTTGTGTTAGTGTTGAAAAACCACTTTTCGCACTTGTGTTAGTGTTGAAACACCACTTTTCGCACTTGTGTTAGTGTTGAAAAACCACTTTTCGCACTTGTGTTGGTGCAGGAAACCAGTTTTGCACTTGTATTAGTGTGGAAAAACCACTTTTTGCACTTGTGTTAGTGTTGAAAAACCACTTTTCGCACTTGTGTTAGTGTTGAAAAACCACTTTTCGCACTTGTGTTGGTGCAGGAAACCACTTTTGCACTTGTATTAGTGTGGAAAAACCACTTTTCGCACTTGTGTTAGTGTTGAAAAACCACTTTTCGCACTTGTGTTGGTGCAGGAAACCACTTTTGCACTTGTATTATTGTGGAAAAACCACTTTTCGCACTTGTGTTAGTGTTGAAAAACCACTTTTCGCACTTGTATTAGTGTGGAAAAACCACTTTTCGCACTTGTGTTAGTGTTGAAAAACCACTTTTCGCACTTGTGTTAGTGTTGAAAAACCACTTTTCGCACTTGTGTTGGTGCAGGAAACCACTTTTGCACTTGGATTAGTGTGGAAAAAACACTTTTTGCACTTGTGATAGTGTTGAAAAACCACTTTTCGCACTTGTGTTGGTGCAGGAAACCGCTTTTGCACTTGTATTAGTGTGGAAAAACCACTTTTGCACCTGCATTGGTGTTGAAAAACCACTTTTCGCACTTGTGTTATTGTGGAAAAACCACTTTTCGCACTTGTGTTAGTGTTGAAAAACCACTTTTCGCACTTGTGTTAGTGTTGAAAAACCACTTTTCGCACTTGTGTTGGTGCAGGAAACCACTTTTGCACTTGCATTAGTGTGGAAAAAACACTTTATGCACTTGTGATATTGTTGAAAAACCACTTTTCGCACTTGTGTTAGTGTTGAAAAACCACTTTTCGCACTTGTGTTAGTGTTGAAAAACTACTTTTCGCACTTGTGTTGGTGCAGGAAACCACTTTTGCACTTGTATTAGTGTGGAAAAACCAATTTTCGCACTTGTGTTAGTGTTGAAAAACCACTTTTCGCACTTGTGTTAGTGTTGAAAAACCACTTTTCGCACTTATGTTAGTGTTGAAAAACCACTTTTCGCACTTGTGTTGGTGCAGCTAACCACTTTTGCACTTGTATTAGTGTGGAAAAAACACTTTTTGCACTTGTGATAGTGTTGAAAAACCACTTTTCGCACTTGTGTTAGTGTTGAAAAACCACTTTTCGCACTTGTGTTGGTGCAGGAAACCACTTTTGCACTTGTATTATTGTGGAAAAACCACTTTTCGCACTTGTGTTAGTGTTGAAAAACCACTTTTCGCACTTGTGTTAGTGTTGAAAAACCACTTTTCGCACTTGTGTTGGTGCAGGAAACCACTTTTGCACTTGTATTAGTGTGGAAAAAACACTTTTTGCACTTGTGATAGTGTTGAAAAACCACTTTTCGCACTTGTGTTAGTGTTGAAAAACCACTTTTCGCACTTGTGTTGGTGCAGGAAACCACTTTTGCACTTGTATTAGTGTGGAAAAAACACTTTTTGCACTTGTGATAGTGTTGAAAAACCACTTTTCGCACTTTTGTTAGTGTTGAAAAACAACTTTTCGCACTTGTGTTGGTGCAGGAAACCACTTTTGCACTTGTATTAGTGTGGAAAAACCACTTTTCGCACTTGTGTTAGTGTTGATAAACCACTTTTTGCACTTGTGTTAGTGTTGAAAAACCACTTTTTGCACTTGTGTTAGTGTTGAAAAACCACTTTTTGCACTTATGTTGGTGCAGGAAACCACTTTTGCACTTGTATTAGTGTGGAAAAACCACTTTTCGCACGTGTGTTAGTGTTGAAAAACCACTTTTCGCACTTGTGTAAGTGTAGAAAAACCACTTTTCGCACTTGTGTTGATGCAGGAAACCGCTTTTGCACTTGTATTAGTGTGGAAAAACCACTTTTGCACTTGTATTAGTGTTGAAAAACCACTTTTCGCACTTGTGTTAGTGTTGAAAAACCACTTTTCGCACTTGTTAGTGTTGAAAAACCACTTTTCGCACTTGTGTTGGTGCAGGAAACCACTTTTGCACTTGTATTAGTGTGGAAAAAACACTTTTTGCACTTGTGGTCGTGTTGAAAAACCACTTTTCGCATTTGTGTTAGTGTTGAAAAACCACTTTTCGCACTTGTGTTAGTGTTGAAAAACCACTTTTCGCACTTGTGTTGGTGCAGGAAACCACTTTTGCACTTGTATTAGTGTGGAAAAAACACTTTTTGCACTTGTGATAGTGTTGAAAAACCACTTTTTGCACTTGTGTTAGTGTTGAAAAACCACTTTTTGCACTTGTGTTAGTGTTGAAAAACCACTTTTCGCACTTGTGTTAGTGTTGAAAAACCACTTTTCGCACTTGTGTTGGTGCAGGAAACCACTTTTGCACTTGTATTAGTGTGGAAAAACCACTTTTCGCACTTGTGTTAGTGTTGAAAAACCACTTTTCGCACTTGTGTTAGTGTTGAAAAAACACTTTTCGCACCTGTGTTAGTGTTGAAAAACCACTTTTCGCACTTGTGTTAGTGTTGAAAAACCACTTTTCGCACTTGTGTTGGTGCAGGAAACCACTTTTGCACTTGTATTAGTGTGGAAAAACCACTTTTCGCACTTGTGTTAGTGTTGAAAAACCACTTTTCGCACTTGTGTTAGTGTTGAAAAACCAATTTTCGCACTTGTGTTAGTGTTGAAAAACCACTTTTCGCACTTGTGTTGGTGCAGGAAACCACTTTTGCACTTGTATTAGTGTGGAAAAACCACTTTTCGCACTTGTGTTAGTGTTGAAAAACCACTTTTCGCACTTGTGTTAGTGTTGAAAAACCACTTTTCGCACTTATGTTAGTGTTGAAAAACCACTTTTCGCACTTGTGTTGGTGCAGCTAACCACTTTTGCACTTGTATTAGTGTGGAAAAAACACTTTTTGCACTTGTGATAGTGTTGAAAAACCACTTTTCGCACTTGTGTTAGTGTTGAAAAACCACTTTTCGCACTTGTGTTGGTGCAGGAAACCACTTTTGCACTTGGATTAGTGTGGAAAAACCACTTTTCGCACTTGTGTTAGTGTTGAAAAACCACTTTTCGCACTTGTGTTAGTGTTGAAAAACCACTTTTCGCACTTGTGTTAGTGTTGAAAAACCACTTTTCGCACTTGTGTTGGTGCAGGAAACCACTTTTGCACTTGTATTAGTGTGGAAAAACCACTTTTCGCACTTGTGTTAGTGTTGAAAAACCACTTTTCGCACTTGTGTTAGTGTTGAAAAACCACTTTTCGCACGTGTGTTGGTGCAGGACACCACTTTTGCACTTGTATTAGTGTGGAAAAAACACTTTTTGCACTTGTGATAGTGTTGAAAAACCACTTTTCGCACTTGTGTTAGTGTTGAAAAACCACTTTTCGCACTTGTGTTGGTGCAGGAAACCACTTTTGCACTTGTATTAGTGTGGAAAACCACTTTTCGCACTTGTGTTAGTGTGGAAAAACCACTTTTCGCACTTGTGTTAGTGTTGAAAAACCTCTTGTCGCACTTGTGTTGGTGCAGGAAACCACTTTTCGCACTTGTGTTGGTGCAGGAAACCACTTTTGCACTTGTATTAGTGTGGAAAAAACACTTTTTGCACTTGTGATAGTGTTGAAAAACCACTTGTCGCACTTGTGTTGGTGCAGGAAACCACCTTTGCACTTGTATTAGTGTGGAAAAACCACTTTTCGCACTTGTGTTAGTGTTGAAAAACCACTTTTCGCACTTGTGTTAGTGTTGAAAAACCACTTTTCGCACTTATGTTGGTGCAGGAAACCACTTTTGCACTTGTATTAGTGTCGAAAAACCACTTTTCGCACTTGTGTTAGTGTTGAAAAACCACTTTTCGCACTTGTATTAGTGTTGAAAAACCACTTTTCGCACTTATGTTAGTGTTGAAAAACCACTTTTCACACTTGTGTTGGTGCAGCTAACCACTTTTGCACTTGTATTAGTGTGGAAAAAACACTTTTCGCACTTGTGTTAGTGTTGAAAAACGACTTTTCGCACTTGTGTTAGTGTTGAAAAACCACTTTTCGCACTTGTGTTAGTGTTGAAAAACCACTTTTCGCACTTGTGTTGGTGCAGGAAACCACTTTTGCACTTGTATTAGTGTGGAAAAACCACTTTTCGCACGTGTTAGTGTTGGAAAACCACTTTTCGCACTTGTGTTAGTGTTGAAAAACCACTTTTCGCACTTGTGTTGGTGCAGGAAACCACTTTTGCACTTGTATTAGTGTGGAAAAAACACTTTTTGCACTTGTGATAGTGTTGAAAAACCACTGTTCGCACTTGTGTTAGTGTTGAAAAACCACTTTTCGCACTTGTGTTGGTGCAGGAAACCACTTTTGCACTTGTATTAGTGTGGAAAAAACACTTTTTGCACTTGTGATAGTGTTGAAAAACCACTTTTCGCACTTTTGTTAGTGTTGAAAAACAACTTTTCGCACTTGTGTTGGTGCAGGAAACCACTTTTGCACTTGTATTAGTGTGGAAAAACCACTTTTCGCACTTGTGATAGTGTTGAAAAACCACTTTTCGCACTTGTGTTAGTGTTGAAAAACCACTTTTCGCACTTGTGTTGGTGCAGGAAACCACTTTTGCACTTGTATTAGTGTGGAAAAAACACTTTTTGCACTTGTGATAGTGTTGAAAAACCACTTTTTGCACTTGTGTTAGTGTTGAAAAACCACTTTTTGCACTTGTGTTAGTGTTGAAAAACCACTTTTCGCACTTGTGTTAGTGTTGAAAAACCACTTTTCGCACTTGTGTTGGTGCAGGAAACCACTTTTGCACTTGTATTAGTGTGGAAAAACCACTTTTCGCACTTGTGTTAGTGTTGAAAAACCACTTTTCGCACTTGTGTTAGTGTTGAAAAACCAATTTTCGCACTTGTGTTAGTGTTGAAAAACCACTTTTCGCACTTGTGTTGGTGCAGGAAACCACTTTTGCACTTGTATTAGTGTGGAAAAAACACTTTTTGCACTTGTGGTCGTGTTGAAAAACCACTTTTCGCATTTGTGTTAGTGTTGAAAAACCACTTTTCGCACTTGTGTTAGTGTTGAAAAACCACTTTTCGCACTTGTGTTGGTGCAGGACACCACTTTTGCACTTGTATTAGTGTGGAAAAAACACTTTTTGCACTTGTGATAGTGTTGAAAAACCACTTTTTGCACTTGTGTTAGTGTTGAAAAACCACTTTTTGCACTTGTGTTAGTGTTGAAAAACCACTTTTCGCACTTGTGTTAGTGTTGAAAAACCACTTTTCGCACTTGTGTTGGTGCAGGAAACCACTTTTGCACTTGTATTAGTGTGGAAAAACCACTTTTCGCACTTGTGTTAGTGTTGAAAAACCACTTTTCGCACTTGTGTTAGTGTTGAAAAAACACTTTTCGCACCTGTGTTAGTGTTGAAAAACCACTTTTCGCACTTGTGTTAGTGTTGAAAAACCACTTTTCGCACTTGTGTTGGTGCAGGAAACCACTTTTGCACTTGTATTAGTGTGGAAAAACCACTTTTCGCACTTGTGTTAGTGTTGAAAAACCACTTTTCGCACTTGTGTTAGTGTTGAAAAACCAATTTTCGCACTTGTGTTAGTGTTGAAAAACCACTTTTCGCACTTGTGTTGGTGCAGGAAACCACTTTTGCACTTGTATTAGTGTGGAAAAACCACTTTTCGCACTTGTGTTCGTGTTGAAAAACCACTTTTCGCACTTGTGTTAGTGTTGAAAAACCACTTTTCGCACTTATGTTAGTGTTGAAAAACCACTTTTCGCACTTGTGTTGGTGCAGCTAACCACTTTTGCACTTGTATGGAAAAAACACTTTTTGCACTTGTGATAGTGTTGAAAAACCACTTTTCGCACTTGTGTTAGTGTTGAAAAACCACTTTTCGCACTTGTGTTGGTGCAGGAAACCACTTTTGCACTTGGATTAGTGTGGAAAAACCACTTTTCGCACTTGTGTTAGTGTTGAAAAACCACTTTTCGCACTTGTGTTAGTGTTGAAAAACCACTTTTCGCACTTGTGTTAGTGTTGAAAAACCACTTTTCGCACTTGTGTTGGTGCAGGAAACCACTTTTGCACTTGTATTAGTGTGGAAAAACCACTTTTCGCACTTGTGTTAGTGTTGAAAAACCACTTTTCGCACTTGTGTTAGTGTTGAAAAACCACTTTTCGCACGTGTGTTGGTGCAGGAAACCACTTTTGCACTTGTATTAGTGTGGAAAAAACACTTTTTGCACTTGTGATAGTGTTGAAAAACCACTTTTCGCACTTGTGTTAGTGTTGAAAAACCACTTTTCGCACTTGTGTTGGTGCAGGAAACCACTTTTGCACTTGTATTAGTGTGGAAAACCACTTTTCGCACTTGTGTTAGTGTGGAAAAACCACTTTTCGCACTTGTGTTAGTGTTCAAAAACCTCTTGTCACACTTGTGTTGGTGCAGGAAACCACTTTTCGCACTTGTGTTGGTGCAGGAAACCACTTTTGCACTTGTATTAGTGTGGAAAAAACACTTTTTGCACTTGTGATAGTGTTGAAAAACCACTTGTCGCACTTGTGTTGGTGCAGGAAACCACCTTTGCACTTGTATTAGTGTGGAAAAACCACTTTTCGCACTTGTGTTAGTGTTGAAAAACCACTTTTCGCACTTGTGTTAGTGTTGAAAAACCACTTTTCGCACTTATGTTGGTGCAGGAAACCACTTTTGCACTTGTATTAGTGTCGAAAAACCACTTTTCGCACTGGTGTTAGTGTTGAAAAACCACTTTTCGCACTTGTATTAGTGTTGAAAAACCACTTTTCGCACTTATGTTAGTGTTGAAAAACCACTTTTCGCACTTGTGTTAGTGTTGAAAAACCACTTTTCGCACTTGTGTTGGTGCAGGAAACCACTTTTGCACTTGTATTAGTGTGGAAAAACCACTTTTCGCACGTGTTAGTGTTGGAAAACCACTTTTCGCACTTGTGTTAGTGTTGAAAAACCACTTTTCGCACTTGTGTTGGTGCAGGAAACCACTTTTGCACTTGTATTAGTGTGGAAAAAACACTTTTTGCACTTGTGATAGTGTTGAAAAACCACTGTTCGCACTTGTGTTAGTGTTGAAAAACCACTTTTCGCACTTGTGTTGGTGCAGGAAACCACTTTTGCACTTGTATTAGTGTGAAAAAAACACTTTTTGCACTTGTGATAGTGTTGAAAAACCACTTTTCGCACTTTTGTTAGTGTTGAAAAACAACTTTTCGCACTTGTGTTGGTGCAGGAAACCACTTTTGCACTTGTATTAGTGTGGAAAAACCACTTTTCGCACTTGTGTTAGTGTTGAAAAACCACTTTTTGCACTTGTGTTAGTGTTGAAAAACCACTTTTTGCACTTGTGTTAGTGTTGAAAAACCACTTTTTGCACTTATGTTGGTGCAGGAAACCCCTTTTGCACTTGTATTAGTGTGGAAAAACCACTTTTCGCACGTGTGTTAGTGTTGAAAAACCACTTTTTGCACTTGTGTTAGTGTTGAAAAACCACTTTTCGCACTTGTGTTGGTGCAGGAAACCACTTTTGCACTTGTATTAGTGTGGAAAAAACACTTTTTGCACTTGTGATAGTGTTGAAAAACCACTTTTCGCATTTGTGTAAGTGTAGAAAAACCACTTTTCGCACTTGTGTTGGTGCAGGAAACCACTTTTGCACTTGTATTAGTGTGGAAAAAACACTTTTTGCACTTGTGGTCGTGTTGAAAAACCACTTTTCGCACTTGTGTTAGTGTTGAAAAACCACTTTTCGCACTTGTGTTAGTGTTGAAAAACCACTTTTCGCACTTGTGTTAGTGTTGAAAAACCACTTTTCACACTTGTGTTGGTGCAGGAAACCACTTTTGCACTTGTATTAGTGTGGAAAAAACACTTTTTGCACTTGTGGTCGTGTTGAAAAACCACTTTTCGCACTTGTGTTAGTGTTGAAAAACCACTTTTCGCACTTGTGTTAGTGTTGAAAAACCACTTTTCGCACTTGTGTTAGTGTTGAAAAACCACTTTTCACACTTGTGTTGGTGCAGGAAACCACTTTTGCACTTGTATTAGTGTGGAAAAAACACTTTTTGCACTTGTGATAGTGTTGAAAAACCACTTTTCGCACTTGTGTTAGTGTTGAAAAACCACTTTTTGCACTTGTGTTAGTGTTGAAAAACCACTTTTCGCACTTGTGTTAGTGTTGAAAAACCACTTTTCGCACTTGTGTTGGTGCAGGAAACCACTTTTGCACTTGTATTAGTGTGGAAAAAACACTTTTTGCACTTGTGATAGTGTTGAAAAACCACTTTTCGCACTTTTGTTAGTGTTGAAAAACAACTTTTTGCACTTGTGTTGGTGCAGGAAACCACTTTTGCACTTGTATTAGTGTGGAAAAACCACTTTTCGCACTTGTGTTAGTGTTGAAAAACCACTTTTTGCACTTGTGTTAGTGTTGAAAAACCACTTTTTGCACTTGTGTTAGTGTTGAAAAACCACTTTTTGCACTTATGTTGGTGCAGGAAACCACTTTTGCACTTGTATTAGTGTGGAAAAACCACTTTTCGCACGTGTGTTAATGTTGAAAAACCACTTTTCGCACTTGTGTTAGTGTTGAAAAACCAATTTTCGCACTTGTGTTAGTGTTGAAAAACCACTTTTCGCACTTGTGTTGGTGCAGGAAACCACTTTTGCACTTGTATTAGTGTGGAAAAACCACTTTTCGCACTTGTGTTCGTGTTGAAAAACCACTTTTCGCACTTGTGTTAGTGTTGAAAAACCACTTTTCGCACTTATGTTAGTGTTGAAAAACCACTTTTCGCACTTGTGTTGGTGCAGCTAACCACTTTTGCACTTGTATGGAAAAAACACTTTTTGCACTTGTGATAGTGTTGAAAAACCACTTTTCGCACTTGTGTTAGTGTTGAAAAACCACTTTTCGCACTTGTGTTGGTGCAGGAAACCACTTTTGCACTTGGATTAGTGTGGAAAAACCACTTTTCGCACTTGTGTTAGTGTTGAAAAACCACTTTTCGCACTTGTGTTAGTGTTGAAAAACCACTTTTCGCACTTGTGTTAGTGTTGAAAAACCACTTTTCGCACTTGTGTTGGTGCAGGAAACCACTTTTGCACTTGTATTAGTGTGGAAAAACCACTTTTCGCACTTGTGTTAGTGTTGAAAAACCACTTTTCGCACTTGTGTTAGTGTTGAAAAACCACTTTTCGCACGTGTGTTGGTGCAGGAAACCACTTTTGCACTTGTATTAGTGTGGAAAAAACACTTTTTGCACTTGTGATAGTGTTGAAAAACCACTTTTCGCACTTGTGTTAGTGTTGAAAAACCACTTTTCGCACTTGTGTTGGTGCAGGAAACCACTTTTGCACTTGTATTAGTGTGGAAAACCACTTTTCGCACTTGTGTTAGTGTGGAAAAACCACTTTTCGCACTTGTGTTAGTGTTGAAAAACCTCTTGTCACACTTGTGTTGGTGCAGGAAACCACTTTTCGCACTTGTGTTGGTGCAGGAAACCACTTTTGCACTTGTATTAGTGTGGAAAAAACACTTTTTGCACTTGTGATAGTGTTGAAAAACCACTTGTCGCACTTGTGTTGGTGCAGGAAACCACCTTTGCACTTGTATTAGTGTGGAAAAACCACTTTTCGCACTTGTGTTAGTGTTGAAAAACCACTTTTCGCACTTGTGTTAGTGTTGAAAAACCACTTTTCGCACTTATGTTGGTGCAGGAAACCACTTTTGCACTTGTATTAGTGTCGAAAAACCACTTTTCGCACTGGTGTTAGTGTTGAAAAACCACTTTTCGCACTTGTATTAGTGTTGAAAAACCACTTTTCGCACTTATGTTAGTGTTGAAAAACCACTTTTCGCACTTGTGTTAGTGTTGAAAAACCACTTTTCGCACTTGTGTTGGTGCAGGAAACCACTTTTGCACTTGTATTAGTGTGGAAAAACCACTTTTCGCACGTGTTAGTGTTGGAAAACCACTTTTCGCACTTGTGTTAGTGTTGAAAAACCACTTTTCGCACTTGTGTTGGTGCAGGAAACCACTTTTGCACTTGTATTAGTGTGGAAAAAACACTTTTTGCACTTGTGATAGTGTTGAAAAACCACTGTTCGCACTTGTGTTAGTGTTGAAAAACCACTTTTCGCACTTGTGTTGGTGCAGGAAACCACTTTTGCACTTGTATTAGTGTGAAAAAAACACTTTTTGCACTTGTGATAGTGTTGAAAAACCACTTTTCGCACTTTTGTTAGTGTTGAAAAACAACTTTTCGCACTTGTGTTGGTGCAGGAAACCACTTTTGCACTTGTATTAGTGTGGAAAAACCACTTTTCGCACTTGTGTTAGTGTTGAAAAACCACTTTTTGCACTTGTGTTAGTGTTGAAAAACCACTTTTTGCACTTGTGTTAGTGTTGAAAAACCACTTTTTGCACTTATGTTGGTGCAGGAAACCCCTTTTGCACTTGTATTAGTGTGGAAAAACCACTTTTCGCACGTGTGTTAGTGTTGAAAAACCACTTTTTGCACTTGTGTTAGTGTTGAAAAACCACTTTTCGCACTTGTGTTGGTGCAGGAAACCACTTTTGCACTTGTATTAGTGTGGAAAAAACACTTTTTGCACTTGTGATAGTGTTGAAAAACCACTTTTCGCATTTGTGTAAGTGTAGAAAAACCACTTTTCGCACTTGTGTTGGTGCAGGAAACCACTTTTGCACTTGTATTAGTGTGGAAAAAACACTTTTTGCACTTGTGGTCGTGTTGAAAAACCACTTTTCGCACTTGTGTTAGTGTTGAAAAACCACTTTTCGCACTTGTGTTAGTGTTGAAAAACCACTTTTCGCACTTGTGTTAGTGTTGAAAAACCACTTTTCACACTTGTGTTGGTGCAGGAAACCACTTTTGCACTTGTATTAGTGTGGAAAAAACACTTTTTGCACTTGTGGGCGTGTTGAAAAACCACTTTTCGCACTTGTGTTAGTGTTGAAAAACCACTTTTCGCACTTGTGTTAGTGTTGAAAAACCACTTTTCGCACTTGTGTTAGTGTTGAAAAACCACTTTTCACACTTGTGTTGGTGCAGGAAACCACTTTTGCACTTGTATTAGTGTGGAAAAAACACTTTTTGCACTTGTGATAGTGTTGAAAAACCACTTTTCGCACTTGTGTTAGTGTTGAAAAACCACTTTTTGCACTTGTGTTAGTGTTGAAAAACCACTTTTCGCACTTGTGTTAGTGTTGAAAAACCACTTTTCGCACTTGTGTTGGTGCAGGAAACCACTTTTGCACTTGTATTAGTGTGGAAAAAACACTTTTTGCACTTGTGATAGTGTTGAAAAACCACTTTTCGCACTTTTGTTAGTGTTGAAAAACAACTTTTTGCACTTGTGTTGGTGCAGGAAACCACTTTTGCACTTGTATTAGTGTGGAAAAACCACTTTTCGCACTTGTGTTAGTGTTGAAAAACCACTTTTTGCACTTGTGTTAGTGTTGAAAAACCACTTTTTGCACTTGTGTTAGTGTTGAAAAACCACTTTTTGCACTTATGTTGGTGCAGGAAACCACTTTTGCACTTGTATTAGTGTGGAAAAACCACTTTTCGCACGTGTGTTAGTGTTGAAAAACCACTTTTCGCACTTGTGTAAGTGTAGAAAAACCACTTTTCGCACTTGTGTTGGTGCAGGAAACCGCTTTTGCACTTGTATTAGTGTGGAAAAACCACTTTTGCACTTGTATTAGTGTTGAAAAACCACTTTTCGCACTTGTGTTAGTGTTGAAAAACCACTTTTCGCACTTGTTAGTGTTGAAAAACCACTTTTCGCACTTGTGTTGGTGCAGGAAACCACTTTTGCACTTGTATTAGTGTGGAAAAAACACTTTTTGCACTTGTGGTCCTGTTGAAAAACCACTTTTCGCATTTGTGTTAGTGTTGAAAAACCACTTTTCGCACTTGTGTTAGTGTTGAAAAACCACTTTTCGCACTTGTGTTGGTGCAGGAAACCACTTTTGCACTTGTATTAGTGTGGAAAAAACACTTTTTGCACTTGTGATAGTGTTGAAAAACCACTTTTTGCACTTGTGTTAGTGTTGAAAAACCACTTTTTGCACTTGTGTTAGTGTTGAAAAACCACTTTTCGCACTTGTGTTAGTGTTGAAAAACCACTTTTCGCACTTGTGTTGGTGCAGGAAACCACTTTTGCAATTGTATTAGTGTGGAAAAACCACTTTTCGCACTTGTGTTAGTGTTGAAAAACCACTGTTTCGCACTTGTGTTAGTGTTGAAAAAACACTTTTCGCACCTGTGTTAGTGTTGAAAAACCACTTTTCGCACTTGTGTTAGTGTTGAAAAACCACTTTTCGCACTTGTGTTGGTGCAGGAAACCACTTTTGCACTTGTGTTAGTGTTGAAAAACCACTTTTCGCACTTGTGTTAGTGTTGAAAAACCACTTTTCGCACTTGTGTTAGTGTTGAAAAACCAATTTTCGCACTTGTGTTAGTGTTGAAAAACCACTTTTCGCACTTGTGTTGGTGCAGGAAACCACTTTTGCACTTGTATTAGTGTGGAAAAACCACTTTTCGCACTTGTGTTAGTGTTGAAAAACCACTTTTCGCACTTGTGTTGGTGCAGGAAACCACTTTTGCACTTGTATTAGTGTGGAAAAACCACTTTTCGCACTTGTGTTCGTGTTGAAAAACCACTTTTCGCACTTGTGTTAGTGTTGAAAAACCACTTTTCGCACTTATGTTAGTGTTGAAAAACCACTTTTCGCACTTGTGTTGGTGCAGCTAACCACTTTTGCACTTGTATGGAAAAAACACTTTTTGCACTTGTGATAGTGTTGAAAAACCACTTTTCGCACTTGTGTTAGTGTTGAAAAACCACTTTTCGCACTTGTGTTGGTGCAGGAAACCACTTTTGCACTTGGATTAGTGTGGAAAAACCACTTTTCGCACTTGTGTTAGTGTTGAAAAACCACTTTTCGCACTTGTGTTAGTGTTGAAAAACCACTTTTCGCACTTGTGTTAGTGTTGAAAAACCACTTTTCGCACTTGTGTTGGTGCAGGAAACCACTTTTGCACTTGTATTAGTGTGGAAAAACCACTTTTCGCACTTGTGTTAGTGTTGAAAAACCACTTTTCGCACTTGTGTTAGTGTTGAAAAACCACTTTTCGCACGTGTGTTGGTGCAGGAAACCACTTTTGCACTTGTATTAGTGTGGAAAAAACACTTTTTGCACTTGTGATAGTGTTGAAAAACCACTTTTCGCACTTGTGTTAGTGTTGAAAAACCACTTTTCGCACTTGTGTTGGTGCAGGAAACCACTTTTGCACTTGTATTAGTGTGGAAAACCACTTTTCGCACTTGTGTTAGTGTGGAAAAACCACTTTTCGCACTTGTGTTAGTGTTGAAAAACCTCTTGTCACACTTGTGTTGGTGCAGGAAACCACTTTTCGCACTTGTGTTGGTGCAGGAAACCACTTTTGCACTTGTATTAGTGTGGAAAAAACACTTTTTGCACTTGTGATAGTGTTGAAAAACCACTTGTCGCACTTGTGTTGGTGCAGGAAACCACCTTTGCACTTGTATTAGTGTGGAAAAACCACTTTTCGCACTTGTGTTAGTGTTGAAAAACCACTTTTCGCACTTGTGTTAGTGTTGAAAAACCACTTTTCGCACTTATGTTGGTGCAGGAAACCACTTTTGCACTTGTATTAGTGTCGAAAAACCACTTTTCGCACTGGTGTTAGTGTTGAAAAACCACTTTTCGCACTTGTATTAGTGTTGAAAAACCACTTTTCGCACTTATGTTAGTGTTGAAAAACCACTTTTCGCACTTGTGTTAGTGTTGAAAAACCACTTTTCGCACTTGTGTTGGTGCAGGAAACCACTTTTGCACTTGTATTAGTGTGGAAAAACCACTTTTCGCACGTGTTAGTGTTGGAAAACCACTTTTCGCACTTGTGTTAGTGTTGAAAAACCACTTTTCGCACTTGTGTTGGTGCAGGAAACCACTTTTGCACTTGTATTAGTGTGGAAAAAACACTTTTTGCACTTGTGATAGTGTTGAAAAACCACTGTTCGCACTTGTGTTAGTGTTGAAAAACCACTTTTCGCACTTGTGTTGGTGCAGGAAACCACTTTTGCACTTGTATTAGTGTGAAAAAAACACTTTTTGCACTTGTGATAGTGTTGAAAAACCACTTTTCGCACTTTTGTTAGTGTTGAAAAACAACTTTTCGCACTTGTGTTGGTGCAGGAAACCACTTTTGCACTTGTATTAGTGTGGAAAAACCACTTTTCGCACTTGTGTTAGTGTTGAAAAACCACTTTTTGCACTTGTGTTAGTGTTGAAAAACCACTTTTTGCACTTGTGTTAGTGTTGAAAAACCACTTTTTGCACTTATGTTGGTGCAGGAAACCCCTTTTGCACTTGTATTAGTGTGGAAAACCACTTTTCGCACGTGTGTTAGTGTTGAAAAACCACTTTTTGCACTTGTGTTAGTGTTGAAAAACCACTTTTCGCACTTGTGTTGGTGCAGGAAACCACTTTTGCACTTGTATTAGTGTGGAAAAAACACTTTTTGCACTTGTGATAGTGTTGAAAAACCACTTTTCGCATTTGTGTAAGTGTAGAAAAACCACTTTTCGCACTTGTGTTGGTGCAGGAAACCACTTTTGCACTTGTATTAGTGTGGAAAAAACACTTTTTGCACTTGTGGTCGTGTTGAAAAACCACTTTTCGCACTTGTGTTAGTGTTGAAAAACCACTTTTCGCACTTGTGTTAGTGTTGAAAAACCACTTTTCACACTTGTGTTGGTGCAGGAAACCACTTTTGCACTTGTATTAGTGTGGAAAAAACACTTTTTGCACTTGTGGTCGTGTTGAAAAACCACTTTTCGCACTTGTGTTAGTGTTGAAAAACCACTTTTCGCACTTGTGTTAGTGTTGAAAAACCACTTTTCGCACTTGTGTTAGTGTTGAAAAACCACTTTTCACACTTGTGTTGGTGCAGGAAACCACTTTTGCACTTGTATTAGTGTGGAAAAAACACTTTTTGCACTTGTGATAGTGTTGAAAAACCACTTTTCGCACTTGTGTTAGTGTTGAAAAACCACTTTTTGCACTTGTGTTAGTGTTGAAAAACCACTTTTCGCACTTGTGTTAGTGTTGAAAAACCACTTTTCGCACTTGTGTTGGTGCAGGAAACCACTTTTGCACTTGTATTAGTGTGGAAAAAACACTTTTTGCACTTGTGATAGTGTTGAAAAACCACTTTTCGCACTTTTGTTAGTGTTGAAAAACAACTTTTTGCACTTGTGTTGGTGCAGGAAACCACTTTTGCACTTGTATTAGTGTGGAAAAACCACTTTTCGCACTTGTGTTAGTGTTGAAAAACCACTTTTTGCACTTGTGTTAGTGTTGAAAAACCACTTTTTGCACTTGTGTTAGTGTTGAAAAACCACTTTTTGCACTTATGTTGGTGCAGGAAACCACTTTTGCACTTGTATTAGTGTGGAAAAACCACTTTTCGCACGTGTGTTAGTGTTGAAAAACCACTTTTCGCACTTGTGTAAGTGTAGAAAAACCACTTTTCGCACTTGTGTTGGTGCAGGAAACCGCTTTTGCACTTGTATTAGTGTGGAAAAACCACTTTTGCACTTGTATTAGTGTTGAAAAACCACTTTTCGCACTTGTGTTAGTGTTGAAAAACCACTTTTCGCACTTGTTAGTGTTGAAAAACCACTTTTCGCACTTGTGTTGGTGCAGGAAACCACTTTTGCACTTGTATTAGTGTGGAAAAAACACTTTTTGCACTTGTGGTCCTGTTGAAAAACCACTTTTCGCATTTGTGTTAGTGTTGAAAAACCACTTTTCGCACTTGTGTTAGTGTTGAAAAACCACTTTTCGCACTTGTGTTGGTGCAGGAAACCACTTTTGCACTTGTATTAGTGTGGAAAAAACACTTTTTGCACTTGTGATAGTGTTGAAAAACCACTTTTTGCACTTGTGTTAGTGTTGAAAAACCACTTTTTGCACTTGTGTTAGTGTTGAAAAACCACTTTTCGCACTTGTGTTAGTGTTGAAAAACCACTTTTCGCACTTGTGTTGGTGCAGGAAACCACTTTTGCAATTGTATTAGTGTGGAAAAACCACTTTTCGCACTTGTGTTAGTGTTGAAAAACCACTGTTTCGCACTTGTGTTAGTGTTGAAAAAACACTTTTCGCACCTGTGTTAGTGTTGAAAAACCACTTTTCGCACTTGTGTTAGTGTTGAAAAACCACTTTTCGCACTTGTGTTGGTGCAGGAAACCACTTTTGCACTTGTGTTAGTGTTGAAAAACCACTTTTCGCACTTGTGTTAGTGTTGAAAAACCACTTTTCGCACTTGTGTTAGTGTTGAAAAACCAATTTTCGCACTTGTGTTAGTGTTGAAAAACCACTTTTCGCACTTGTGTTGGTGCAGGAAACCACTTTTGCACTTGTATTAGTGTGGAAAAACCACTTTTCAAACTTGTGTTAGTGTTGAAAAACCACTTTTCACACTTGTGTTAGTGTTGAAAAACCACTTTTCGCACTTATGTTAGTGTTGAAAAACCACTTTTCGCACTTGCGTTGGTGCAGCTAACCACTTTTGCACTTGTATTAGTGTGGAAAAAACACTTTTTGCACTTGTGATAGTGTTGAAAAACCACTTTTCGCACTTATGTTGGTGCAGGAAACCACTTTTGCACTTGTATTAGTGTCGAAAAACCACTTTTCGCACTGGTGTTAGTGTTGAAAAACCACTTTTCGCACTTGTATTAGTGTTGAAAAACCACTTTTCGCACTTATGTTAGTGTTGAAAAACCACTTTTCGCACTTGTGTTAGTGTTGAAAAACCACTTTTCGCACTTGTGTTGGTGCAGGAAACCACTTTTGCACTTGTATTAGTGTGGAAAAACCACTTTTCGCACGTGTTAGTGTTGGAAAACCACTTTTCGCACTTGTGTTAGTGTTGAAAAACCACTTTTCGCACTTGTGTTGGTGCAGGAAACCACTTTTGCACTTGTATTAGTGTGGAAAAAACACTTTTTGCACTTGTGATAGTGTTGAAAAACCACTGTTCGCACTTGTGTTAGTGTTGAAAAACCACTTTTCGCACTTGTGTTGGTGCAGGAAACCACTTTTGCACTTGTATTAGTGTGAAAAAAACACTTTTTGCACTTGTGATAGTGTTGAAAAACCACTTTTCGCACTTTTGTTAGTGTTGAAAAACAACTTTTCGCACTTGTGTTGGTGCAGGAAACCACTTTGCACTTGTATTAGTGTGGAAAAACCACTTTTCGCACTTGTGTTAGTGTTGAAAAACCACTTTTTGCACTTGTGTTAGTGTTGAAAAACCACTTTTTGCACTTGTGTTAGTGTTGAAAAACCACTTTTTGCACTTATGTTGGTGCAGGAAACCCCTTTTGCACTTGTATTAGTGTGGAAAACCACTTTTCGCACGTGTGTTAGTGTTGAAAAACCACTTTTTGCACTTGTGTTAGTGTTGAAAAACCACTTTTCGCACTTGTGTTGGTGCAGGAAACCACTTTTGCACTTGTATTAGTGTGGAAAAAACACTTTTTGCACTTGTGATAGTGTTGAAAAACCACTTTTCGCATTTGTGTAAGTGTAGAAAAACCACTTTTCGCACTTGTGTTGGTGCAGGAAACCACTTTTGCACTTGTATTAGTGTGGAAAAAACACTTTTTGCACTTGTGGTCGTGTTGAAAAACCACTTTTCGCACTTGTGTTAGTGTTGAAAAACCACTTTTCGCACTTGTGTTAGTGTTGAAAAACCACTTTTCGCACTTGTGTTAGTGTTGAAAAACCACTTTTCACACTTGTGTTGGTGCAGGAAACCACTTTTGCACTTGTATTAGTGTGGAAAAAACACTTTTTGCACTTGTGGTCGTGTTGAAAAACCACTTTTCGCACTTGTGTTAGTGTTGAAAAACACTTTTCGCACTTGTGTTAGTGTTGAAAACCACTTTTCGCACTTGTGTTAGTGTTGAAAAACCACTTTTCACACTTGTGTTGGTGCAGGAAACCACTTTTGCACTTGTATTAGTGTGGAAAAAACACTTTTTGCACTTGTGATAGTGTTGAAAAACCACTTTTCGCACTTGTGTTAGTGTTGAAAAACCACTTTTTGCACTTGTGTTAGTGTTGAAAAACCACTTTTCGCACTTGTGTTAGTGTTGAAAAACCACTTTTCGCACTTGTGTTGGTGCAGGAAACCACTTTTGCACTTGTATTAGTGTGGAAAAAAACACTTTTTGCACTTGTGATAGTGTTGAAAAACCACTTTTCGCACTTTTGTTAGTGTTGAAAAACAACTTTTTGCACTTGTGTTGGTGCAGGAAACCACTTTTGCACTTGTATTAGTGTGGAAAAACCACTTTTCGCACTTGTGTTAGTGTTGAAAAACCACTTTTTGCACTTGTGTTAGTGTTGAAAAACCACTTTTTGCACTTGTGTTAGTGTTGAAAAACCACTTTTTGCACTTATGTTGGTGCAGGAAACCACTTTTGCACTTGTATTAGTGTGGAAAAACCACTTTTCGCACGTGTGTTAGTGTTGAAAAACCACTTTTCGCACTTGTGTAAGTGTAGAAAAACCACTTTTCGCACTTGTGTTGGTGCAGGAAACCGCTTTTGCACTTGTATTAGTGTGGAAAAACCACTTTTGCACTTGTATTAGTGTTGAAAAACCACTTTTCGCACTTGTGTTAGTGTTGAAAAACCACTTTTCGCACTTGTTAGTGTTGAAAAACCACTTTTCGCACTTGTGTTGGTGCAGGAAACCACTTTTGCACTTGTATTAGTGTGGAAAAAACACTTTTTGCACTTGTGGTCCTGTTGAAAAACCACTTTTCGCATTTGTGTTAGTGTTGAAAAACCACTTTTCGCACTTGTGTTAGTGTTGAAAAACCACTTTTCGCACTTGTGTTGGTGCAGGAAACCACTTTTGCACTTGTATTAGTGTGGAAAAAACACTTTTTGCACTTGTGATAGTGTTGAAAAACCACTTTTTGCACTTGTGTTAGTGTTGAAAAACCACTTTTTGCACTTGTGTTAGTGTTGAAAAACCACTTTTCGCACTTGTGTTAGTGTTGAAAAACCACTTTTCGCACTTGTGTTGGTGCAGGAAACCACTTTTGCAATTGTATTAGTGTGGAAAAACCACTTTTCGCACTTGTGTTAGTGTTGAAAAACCACTGTTTCGCACTTGTGTTAGTGTTGAAAAAACACTTTTCGCACCTGTGTTAGTGTTGAAAAACCACTTTTCGCACTTGTGTTAGTGTTGAAAAACCACTTTTCGCACTTGTGTTGGTGCAGGAAACCACTTTTGCACTTGTGTTAGTGTTGAAAAACCACTTTTCGCACTTGTGTTAGTGTTGAAAAACCACTTTTCGCACTTGTGTTAGTGTTGAAAAACCAATTTTCGCACTTGTGTTAGTGTTGAAAAACCACTTTTCGCACTTGTGTTGGTGCAGGAAACCACTTTTGCACTTGTATTAGTGTGGAAAAACCACTTTTCGCACTTGTGTTAGTGTTGAAAAACCACTTTTCACACTTGTGTTAGTGTTGAAAAACCACTTTTCGCACTTATGTTAGTGTTGAAAAACCACTTTTCGCACTTGCGTTGGTGCAGCTAACCACTTTTGCACTTGTATTAGTGTGGAAAAAACACTTTTTGCACTTGTGATAGTGTTGAAAAACCACTTTTCGCACTTGTGTTAGTGTTGAAAAACCACTTTTCGCACTTGTGTTAGTGCAGGAAACCACTTTTGCACTTGTATTAGTGTGGAAAAAACACTTTTTGCACTTGTGATAGTGTTGAAAAACCACTTTTCGCACTTGTGTTAGTGTTGAAAAACCACTTTTCGCACTTGTGTTGGTGCAGGAAACCACTTTTGCACTTGTATTAGTGTGGAAAAACCACTTTTCGCACTTGTGTTAGTGTTGAAAAACCACTTTTCGCACTTGTGTTAGTGTTGAAAAACCACATTTCGCACGTGTGTTGGTGCAGGAAACCACTTTTGCACTTGTATTAGTGTGGAAAACCACTTTTCGCACTTGTGTTAGTGTG